>NW_017196571.1:0-8448 GCF_001704415.2 Capra hircus
CCAGAGGTTAGGTGTGATTAGCCTCGAGACGCCTCAGCGGAAATGGTCCTCATCTCGCCTGGAGGGGAGAACCTCCTGGATATTCACGAGTTGTGGCAGGTGGTCTCGACTTACGACGGAGACCTCAGGGACCCGCTCTGATGGCCTCAGGAAAGGCCAGTTCCCATGCGTGTTGCTCGGGAGCCTCTCGGGATTCCTCTCCCGTCGATGCCGGGTCCTAAGACCTTGTTGGAGTCGTTGCCGGAACCTGAGTATTCCTCTGCAGTGCTGACATGGATCTTGGGTACTACTGAAGTCTCCCCAGTGGAGTCAGTCCTCGTCTCGATTGGGGGCATGCACCTGTGCTTTCCTCCCGAGCAGTAGCAGCAGTGTCACGCTTCCCTTCGCGTGGATCAAGGATCTGTGGCTTTCCCTCGAGGCTTTCCCACAGGGGCTGTCCCACGTGCCACCGTGGTGTGAGTCGATCCTCGGCTTGAAAGTCGAGGCAGTGCAGGGAAAACAGGTTTCCCTGGAATGGACTGAGACATCTGGGGGACTCTGGGAATGGTGGCACCACCCTGGAGTTCCTCTCGCCTTTCCTGTGGTGATCGCCTCCTCTTGAGATGCGACGGAAACGCCGGGAATTCTTTCCCGACCACGCAGGGAAAGGTTCCCTCCTCTCGAGCTAGGAGGCGGAATCGGGGCTCCTCTGGATGTGGGCGGGACTTTCGTGCTTCCTCTCGAGTGGAGACGGTTTTTGGGGAACTTCTTGAGTTGCAGCCAGGGTGTAAGGACCCTTTGGAAGTTCCAGAGGTTAGGTGTGATTAGCCTCGAGACGTCTCATTTGAAATGGGCTTCATCTCGCCTGGAGGGGAAAACCTCCTGGATTTTCTGGCGTTGCGGCAGGTGGTCTCGACTCACGACGGGGACGTCAGGGACCCGCTCTGGTGGCCTCAGGAAAGGCCAGTCCCCATGCGAGTTGCTCGGGGGCCTCTCGGGATTCCTCTCCCGTCGATGCAGGGGCCTAGACCTTGTGTGGAGTCGGTGCCGTATTTGAGGATTCCTCTCCAGTGTTGACATGGATCTTGGGGGACTTCTGGATTCTCCCCAGGGGAGTCAGTCCGTCGTCGTCGAGTGGGGGCATGCACGTGCGCTTTCCTCCCGAGCTGTATCAGCAGTGTCAGGCTTCCCTTCACGTGTATCAAGGGATCTGTGGTCTTTCCCTCGAGTCTTTCCCACGAGGCTTTTCCCACGAGGCTTTCCCACGAGGCTTTCCCAACGAGGCCTTTCCCACCAGGTCTGTCCCCGTGCCATCGTGGTGTCAGTCGATCCCTCGGCTTGGAAAGTCGAGGCAGTGAAGGGAAAAGAGATTTTCCCTGAATGGACTGAAACATCTGGGGGACTCTGGGAATGGTGGCACAACCCTGGAGTTCCTCTCGCCTTTCCTGTGGAGAGCGCCTCCTCTTGAGAAGCGACGGCAATGCCGGGAATTCTTTCCCGAACACGCAGGGAAAGGATCCCTCCTCTCGAGCTAGGAGGCGGAATTGGGGGCTCCTCTGGATATGGGCGGGACTCTCGTGCTTCCTCTGGAGTGGAGACGGGTATTCGGGGAACTTCTTGAGTTGCAGCAAGGGTGTGAAGGACCCTTTGGAAGTTCCAGAGGTTAGGTGTGATTAGCCTCAGAGACGCCTCAGCGGAAATGGGCCTCATTTCGCCTGGAGGGAGTACCTCCTGGATTTTCTCGAGTTTGCGGCAGGTGCTCTTGACTTACGACGGGGGACCTCAGGGACCCGCTTGGTGGCCTCAGGAAAGGCCAGTCCCCATGCGAGTTGCTCGGGGGCCTCTCGGATTCCTCTCCCGTTGATGCCGGGGCCGAAGACCTTGTGTGGAGTCGGTGCCGGAACCTGAGGATTCCTCTCCAGTGCTGACATGGATCTTGGGGTAATTCTGGAGTCTCCCCAGGGGAGTCAGTCCTCGGGTCGAGTGGGGGCATGCACATGCGCTTTCCTCCCGAGCTGTAGCAGCAGTGTCACGCTTCCCTTCGCGTGGATCAAGGGATCTGTGGCTTTCCCTCAAGGCTTTCCCATGAGGCTTTCCCACGTGGCTTTCCCACAGGGCCTGTTTCCCAGGTGCCACCGTATTGTGAGTCGATCCTTCGGCTTGAAAGTCGAGGCAGTGCAGGGAAAATCAGGTTTCCCTGGAATGGACTGAGACATCTGGGGGACTCTGGGAATGGTGGCACCACCCTGGGGTTCCTCTCGCCTTTCCTGTGGAGATCGCCTCCTCTTGAGATGCGACGGAAACGCCGGGAATTCTTTCCCGAACCACGCAGGGAAAGGATTCCCTCCTCTCGAGCTAGGAGGCGGAATCGGGCTCCTCTGGATGTGGGCGGGACTCTCGTGCTTCCTCTCGAGTGGAGACGGGTATTTTGGGGGAACTTCTTGAGTTGCAGCCAGGGTGTAAGGACCCTTTGGAAGTTCCAGAGGTTAGGTGTGATTAGCCTCGAGACGTCTCATTTGAAATGGGCTTCATCTCGACTGGAGGGGAAAACCTCCTGGATTTTCTGGAGTTGCGGCAGGTGGTCTCGACTTACGACGGGGACGTCAGGGACCCGCTCTGGTGGCCTCAGGAAAGGCCAGTCCCCATGCGAGTTGCTCGGGGGCCTCTCGGGATTCCTCTCCCGTCGATGCAGGGGCCTAGACCTTGTGTGGAGTCGGTGCCGGATTTTAGGATTCCTCTCCAGTGTTGACATGGATCTTGGGGGACTTCTGGATTCTCCCCAGGGGAGTCAGTCCTCGTCTCGAGTGGGGGCATGCACGTGTGCTTTCCTCCCGAGCTGTAGCAGCAGTGTCAGGCTTCCCTTCACGTGCATCAAGGGATCTGTGTCTTTCCCTCGAGTCTTTCCCACGAGGCTTTTCCCACGAGGCTTTCCCACCAAGGCTTTCCCACGAGGCTTTCCCACAGGTCTGTCACACGTGCCACCGTGGTGTCAGTCTATCCTCGGCTTGAAAGTCGAGGCAGTGAAGGGAAAACAGATTTCCCTGAATGGACTGAAATATCTGGCGGACTCTGGGAATGGTGGCACAACCCTGGAGTTCCTCTCGCCTTTCCTGTGGAGAGCGCCTCCTCTTGAGAAGCGACGGCAATGCCGGGAATTCTTTCCCGAACCACGCAGGGAAAGGATCCCTCCTCTCGAGCTAGGAGGCGGAATTGGGGCTCCTCTGGATATGGGCGGGACTCTCGTGCTTCCTCTGGAGTGGAGACGGGTATTCGGGGAACTTCTTGAGTTGCAGCAAGGGTGTGAAGGACCCTTTGGAAGTTCCAGAGGTTAGGTGTGATTAGCCTCAAGACGCCTCAGCGGAAATGGGCCTCATTTCGCCTGGAGGGGAGAAACCTCCTGGATTTTCTCGAGTTGCGGCAGGTGCTCTGACTTACAACGGGGACCTCAGGGACCCGCTCTGGTGGCCTCAGGAAAGGCCAGTCCCCATGCGAGTTGCTCGGGGGCCTCTCGGGATTCCTCTCCCGTCGATGCCGGGGCCGAAGACCTTGTGTGTAGTCGGTGCCGGAACCTGAGGATTCCTCTCCAGTGCTGACATGGATCTTGGGGGTAATTCTGGAGTCTCCCCAGGGGAGTCAGTCCTCGGGTCGAGTGGGGGCATGCACGTGCGCTTTCCTCCCGAGCTGTAGCAGCAGTGTCACGCTTCCCTTCGCGTGGATCAAGGGATCTGTGGCTTTCCCTCAAGGCTTTCCCATGAGGCTTTCCCACGTGGCTTTCCCACAGGGCTGTCCCAGGTGCCACCGTATTGTGAGTCGATCCTCGGCTTGAAAGTCGAGGCAGAGCAGGGAAAACAGATGTTCCTGGAATGGACTTAGACATCTGGGGGACTCTGGGAATGGTGGCACGACTCTGGAGTTCCTCTCGCCTCTCCTGTGGAGAGCGCCTCCTCTTGGGATGCAACGGGAAACACAGGGAATTCATTCCCGACCACCCAGGGAAAGGATCCCTCCTCTCGAGCTAGCAGGCGGAATCGGCGCTCCTCTGGATGTGGGCGGGACTTCTCGTTCTTCCTCTCGAGTGGAGACGGGTATGTCGGGGAACTTCTTGACTTGCAGCAAGGGTGTGAAGGACCCTTTCGAAGTTCCAGAGGTTAGATGTGATTAGCCTCGAGCCCGCTTCAGCGGAAATGGGCCTCATCTCGCCTGGAGGGGAGAACCTCCTGGATTTATTCGAGTTGCGGCAGGTGGTCTCGACTTACGACGGGGACCTCAGGGACCCGCTCTGGTGGCCTCAGGAAAGGCCAGTCCCAATGCGAGTTGCTCGGGGGGCCTCTTGGGATTCCTCTCCCTTTGATGCCGGGGCCTAAGACCTTGTGTGGAGTCGGTGCCGAAACCTGAGGATTCCTCTCCAGTGCTAACATGGATCTTGGGGAATTCTGGAGTCTCCCCAGGGAGTCAGTCCTCGTCTCGAGTGGGGGCATGCACGTGCGCTTTCCTTCCGAGCTGTAGCCGCAGTGCCGCGCTTCCCTTCGCGTGGATCAAGGGATCTGTGTCTTTCCTCGAGGCTCTACCACGAGGCTTTCCCACGAGGCTTTCCCACAGGGCTGTCCCACGTGCCACCGTGGTGTGAGTCGATCCTGGGCTTGAAAGTCGAGGCAGTGCAGGGAAAACAGTTTTCCCTGGAATGGAGTGAGACATCTGGGGAACTCTGTGAATGTGGCACGACCCTGGAGTTCCTCTCGCCTTTCCTGTGGAGAGCGCCTCCTCTTGAGATGCGACGGGAATGCTGGGAATTCTTTCCGGACCACTCAGGGAAGGATCACTTCTCTCGAGCTAGCAGGGGGAAACGGGGCTCCTCTGGATGTGGGCGGGACTCTCGTGCTTCCTCTCGAGTGGAAGACGGGTATATCGGGGAACTTCTTGAGTTGCAGCAAGGGTGTGAAGGACCCTTTGATAGTTCCAGAGTTTAGGTGTGATAAGCCTCGAAACTCCTCAGCGGAAATGGGCCTCATCTCGCCTGGAGGGGATAACCTCCTGGATTTTCTCGAGTTGCCGCAGGTGCTCTCGCTTACGACGGGGACCTCAGGGACCCGCTCTAGTGCCCTCATGAAAGGCCCGTCCCCATGCGAGTTGCTCGTGGGCCTCTAGCGATTCCTCTCCCGTCTATGCCGGGTCCTGAGACCTTGTGTGGAGTCGGTGCCGGAACCTGAGGATTCCTTTCCAGTTCTGACATGGATCTTGGGGTACTTCTGGAGTCTCCCAGGGGAGTCCAGTCCTCGTCGCGAGTGTGGCGTGCCCGTGCGCTTTCCTCCCGAGCCTTTAGCAGCAGTGTCACGCTTCCCTTTGCATGGATCCAAGGATCTGTGGCTTTCTCTGTAGGCTTTCCCACGAGGCTTTCCCACTAGGCTTTTCACAGGGCTGTCCCACGTGCCACCGAGGGTCTGAGTCGATCCTCGGCTTGAAAGTCGAGGCATTGCGGGGAAAACAGGTTTTCCCTGGTTCGACTGAGACATCTGGGGGCTCTGGGAATGGTGGCACGACCCTGAGTTCCTCTCTCCTTTCCTGTGGAGAGCGCCTCTTCTTGAGATGCGACGGGAACGCCGGAAATTCTTTCCCGACCACGCAAGGGAAAGGATCCCTCCTCTCGAGCTATGAGGCTGAAACGGGGCTCTTCTGGTTGTGGGCGGGACTCTCGTGCTTCCTTTCGAGTGGAAACGGGTATGTCGGGGAACTTCTTGAGTTGCAGCAAGGGGTGTGAAAGGCCCTTTGGAAGTTCCAGAGGTTAGGTGTGATTAGCCTCGAGATGCCTCAGCGCAAATGGATCTCATCTCGCCTGGAGGGGAGAACCTCCTGGATTTTCTCGAGTTGCGCCAGGTGCTCTCGACTTACGACGGGGACCTCAGGGACCCGCTTTTGTGGCCTCAGGAAAGGCCAGTCCCCATGCGAGTTGCTCGGGAGCCTCTCGTGATGTCTCTCCCTCTCCAGTGCTGTCTTGGATCTTGACTGGCCTTTCCTGAGGCCACCAGAGCGGGTCCCTGCGTCCCCGTCTTAAGTCGAGAGCACCTGCCGCAACTGGAGAAAATCAAGCATGTTCTCCCCTCCAGGCAAAATGAAGTCTATTTCCGCTGACACATCTCAAGGCTAAGCACACTTAAACTCTGGAACTTCCAAAGGGTCCTTCACACCCTTGCTGCAAATCAAGAAGTTCCCCGACATACCCGTCTCCACTCAGGAGGAAGCACGATAGTTCCGCCCACATCCAGAGGAGCCCCGTTTCCGCCTCATAGCTCGAGAGGAGGGATCCTTTCCCTGCGAGGTCGGAAAAGAATTCCCGGCGTTCCCGTCGCAATCTCAAGAGGAGGCGCTCTCCACAGGAAAGGCGAGAGGAACTCCAGGGACATGCCACCATTCTCCGAGTCCCCAGATGTCTCAGTCCATTCCAGGGAAACCTGTTTTCCCCCGCACTGACTCGACTTTCAATCCGAGGATCGACTCACACCACTGTGGCACGTGGGAAAGCCATGTGGCAAAGCCTCGTGGGGAAAGCCTCGTGGGAAAGCTCGAGGGAAAGCCACAGATCCCTTGATCCACGTGAAAGGGAAGCGCGGACACTGCTCCTACAGCTGGGGAGGAAAGCGCACGTGCATGCCCTCAACCGAGACGAGGACTGACTCCCCTGGGGAGACTCCAGCAGTACACCAAGATTCATGTCAGCACTGGAGAGGAATCCTCAGGTTACAGCACCCGACTCTACGTAAGGTCTGAGGCCCGGCATCGCCGGGAGAGGAATCCGGAGAGGGCCCCCGAGCAACTCGATGGGCCTGGAATTTCCTGAGGCCACCAGAGCGGGTCCTGAGGTCCCCATCGTAAGTCGAGAAGCACCTGCCGCAGCTCGGAGAATATCCAGGAGTTTCTCCCCTCCAGGGGAGATGAGTCCCCATTTCCATTGAGGCATCTCGGGGCTAATCACACCTAACCTCTAGAACTGCCAAAGGGTCCTTCACACCCTTGCTGCAACTCAAGAAGTTCCCCAACATACCCGTCTCCACTTGAGAGGAAGCACGAGAGTCCCTCCCACATGAGGAGGAGCCCCGTTTCCACCTCATAGCTCGAAAGAAGGGATCCTTTCCCTGAGTGGTCGGGAAAGAATTTCCGGCATTCCCGTCGCATCTCAAGAGTAGGCGCTCTCCACAGAAAAGGCGAGAGGAACTCCAGGGTCGTGCCACCATTCCCAGATTCCCTCAGATGTCTCAGTCCATTCCAGGGAAACTTGTTTTCCCTGCACTGCCTCGACTTTCAAGCCGAGGATCGACTCACACCACGGTGGCACGTGGGACAGCCCTGTGGGAAAGCCTCGTGGAAAAGCCTCGAGGGAAAGCCTTCAGGGAAAGCCACTGATACCATGATCCAATCGCCAAGAAGCGTGACACTGCTGCTACAGCTCGGGAGGAGAGCGCACGTGCATGCCCCCACTCGAGCGAGGACTGACTCCCCTGGGGAGACTTCAGAAGTACCCCAAGATCCATGTTAGCACTGTCAGGAATCCTCAGGTTCCGGCACCGACTCCACACAAAGTCTTAGGCCCCGGCATCGACGGGAGAGGAATCCCGAGAGGCCCCCGAGCAACTTTCATGGGGACTGGCCTTTCCTGAGGCCACCAGAGCGGCTCCCTGAGGTCCCCGTCGTAATTCTAGAGCACCTGCCACACTCGATAAAATCCAGGAGGTTCTCCCCTCCAGGCGAGATGAGGCCCATTTCCGCTGAGGCGTCTCGAGGCTAATCACACCTAACCTCTGGAACTTCCAAAGGTTCCTTCACACCTTAGCTGCACTCAAGAAGTTCCCCGACACACCCGTCTCCACTCCAGAGGAAGCACGTGGGTCCCGGCCACTTCCAGAGGAGCTCCGTTTCCGCCTCCAAGCTAAAGATGAGGGATCCTTCCCTGCTTCCTCGGAATAGAATTCCCGACGTTTCCCACGCTTCTCAAGAGGAGGCCCACTGCACAGGAAAGGCGAGAAGAACTCATGGGTCGTGCCACCATTCCAAGAGTCCCCCAGATATCTCAGTCCATTCCAGAGGATCCTGTTTTCCCTGCACTGTTTCGACTTTCTCGCCGAGGATCGACTCACACCACGGTGGCACGTGGGAGGGCCCTGTGGGAAAGCCTCGTGGGAAAGCCTTGAGGGAAAGCCACAGATCCCTTGATCCACGCGAAGGGAAGCGTGACACTGCTGCTACAGCACGGAGGAAAGCGCACGTGCATACCCCCACTCGAGACGAGGACTGACTCCCCTTCGGAGACTCCAGAAGTACCCCAACATGCATGTCAGCCTTGGAGAGGAATCCTCAGATTCCGGCCCCGACTCCACACAAGGTCTTTAGGCCCTGCATCGACGGGAGTGGAATAGCGACAGGGCCCACTAGCAACTCGCATGGGGACTGGCCTTTCCTGAGGTCACCAGAGCGGGTCCC
>NW_017196572.1:0-8448 GCF_001704415.2 Capra hircus
AAAACAGGTTTCCCTGGAATGGATAGAGACAACTTGGGCACTCTGGGAATGGTGGGACGACTGTAGAATTCCTCTCGCCTTTCCTGTGGAGAGCGCCTCCTCTTGAGATGCGGACGGGAACGCCGTGAATTCTTTCCCGAACACGCAGGGAAACGATCCCTCCACTCGAGCTAGGAGGCGGAACCGGGGCTCCTCTGAATGTGGGCGCGACTCTCGTGCTTCCTCTCGAGTGGAGATTGGTTTGTCGGGGAACTTCTTGAGTTGCAGCAATGGTGTGAATTACCCTTAGTAGGTTCCAGAGGTTAGGTGTGATGAGCCTCGGGACACTTCAGCGTAATTGGGCCTCATCTTGCCTGGAGGGGAGAACCTCCTGGATTTTCTCGTGTTGGGGCAGCTGTTCTCGACTTACGAAGGGGACATCAGGGACCCGCTCTGGTGGCCTCAGGAAAGGCCAGTCCCAATGCGAGTAGCTCGAAGGACTCTCGGATTCCTCTCCCGTCGATTCCGGTGCCTAAGACCTTGTGTGGAGTCGGTGCCGTAACCTGAGGATTCCTCTCCACTGTGAAACGGATCTTGGGGTAATTCTAGAGTCTCCCCAGGGGACTCAGTCCTCGTCTCGAGTGGGGGCATGCACGTGCGATTTCCTGCCGAGATGGAGCAGCATTGTCATGCTTCCCGTCGAATGGATCAAGGGATCTGTGGCTTTCCCTCGAGGCTTTCCCACGAGGCTTTCCCACGAGGCTTTCCACGCGGCTTTCCGACAGGGCTGTCCCACGTGCCACCGTGGTGTGAGTCGATCCTCGGCTTGAAAGTCGAGGCAGTGCAGGGAAAACAGGTTTCCCTGGAATGGACTGAGACATCTGGGGGACTCAGGGAATGGTGGCACCACCCTGGAGTTCCTCTCCTTTCCTGTGGAGATCGCCTCCTCTTGACATATGACGGGAACGCCGGGAAATCTTTCCTGACCACGCAGGGAAAGGATCCCTCCTCTCGAGCTAGGAGGCAGAAACGGGGCTCCTCTAGGTTTGGGCGGGACTCTCGTGCTTCCTCTCGAGTGGAGACGGGTATGTCGGGGAACTTCTTGAGTTGCAGCAAGGGTGTGAAGGACCCTATGGAAGTTCCAGAGGTTAGGTGTGATTAGCCTCGTGACGCCTCAGCGGAAATGGGCCTCATCTCGTCTGGAGGGGAGAACCTCCTGGATTTTCTCGAGTTGCAGCAGGTGCTCTCGACTTACGGCGGGGACCTCAGGGACCCGCTCTGGTGGCCTCAGGAAAGGCCAGTCCCCATGCGAGTTCTCTGGGGCCTCTCGGGATTCCTCTCCCGTCGATGCTGGGACCTAAGACCTGTTGTGGAGTCGGTGCCGGAACCTGAGGATTCCTCTCCAGTGCTGACATGGATCTTGGGGTACTTCTGGAGTCTCCCCAGGGGAGTAAGTCCTCGTCTCGAGTGGGGCATGCACGTGCGCTTTCCCCCGAGCTGTAGCAGCAGTGTCTCTCTTCCCTTCGCGTGGTTCAAGGTATCTGTGGCTTTCCCTTGAGGCTTTCCCACGAGGCTTTCCCACAGGGCTGTCCCACGTGCCACCGTGGTGTGAGTCGATCCTCGGCTTGAAAGTCGAGGCAGTGAAGGGAAAACAGGTTTCCCTGGAATGGACTGAGACATCTGGGGGACTCTGGGAATGGGGGCACGACCCTGGATTTCCTCTCGCCTTTCCTTTGGAGAGAGCCTCCTCTTGAGATGCGACGGGAACGCCGGGAATTCTTTCCCGACCACGCAGGGAAAGGATTCCTCCTCTCGAGCTAGGAGGCGGAAGCGGGACCCCTCTGGTTGTGGGCGGGACTCTCGTGCTTCCTCTCGAGTGGAGACGGGTATGTCGGCGAAATTCTTGAGTTGCAGCAAGGGTGTGAAGGACCCTTTGGAAGTTCCAGAGGTTAGGTGTGATTAGCCTCAAGACGCCTCAGCGGAAATGGGCCTCATCTCGCCTGGAGGGGAGAACCTCCTGGATTTTCTCGAGTTGCGGCAGGTGCTCTCGACTTACGACGGGGAAATCAGGGACCCGCTCTGGTGGCCTCAGGAAAGGCCAGGCCCCATGCGAGTTTTTCTGGGGCCTCTCGGATTCCTCTCCCGTCGACCCCGGGGCCTAAGACCTTGTGTGATGTCCGTGCCGGAACCTGAGGATTCCTCTCCAGTGCTGACATGGATCTTGGGGTACTTCTGGAGTCTCCCAAGGGGAATCAGTCCTCGTCTCGTTTTGGGCAGCACGTGCCCTTTCCTCCCGAGTGGTAGCAGCAGTGTCACGCCTCCCTTCGCGTGGATCAAGGGATCTGTGGCTTTCCCTCAAGGCTTTCCCACGAGTCTTTCCCACAGGGCTGTCCCACGTGCCACCGTGGTGTGAGTCGATCTTGGGCTTGAAAGTCGAGGCAGTGCAGGGAAAACAGGTTTCCCTGGAATGGACTAAGACATCTGGGGGACTCTAGGAGTGGTGGCACGACCCTGGAGTTCCTCTGCCTTTCCTGTGGAGAGCGCCGCGTATTGAGATGGGACGGGAATGCCGGGAATTCTTTCCCGACCACGCAGGGAAAGGATCCCCCCACTCGAGCTAGGAGGCGGAAACGGGGCTCATCTGGATTTGGGCGGGACTCTCGTGCTTCCTCTCGAGTGGAGACGGGTATGTCGGGGAACTTCTTGAGTTGCAGCAAGGGTGTGAAGGAACCTTTGGAAGTTCCAGAGGTTAGGTGTGATTAGCATCAGGACGCCTCAGCGGAAATGGGCCTCATCTCGCCTGGAGGGGAGAACCTCCTGGATTTTCTCGAGTTGCAGCAGGTGCTCTCGACTTACGACAGGGAATTCAGAGACCCGCTCTGGTGGCCCTAGGAAAGGACAGTCCCCTTGCGAGTTGCTCGGGAGCCTCTCGGGATTCCTCTACCGTCGATGCCAGGGCCTAATACCTTGTTTGGAGTCAGTGCGGGAACCTGAGGATTCCTCTCCAATGCTGACATGGATCTTGGGAACTTCTGGAGTCGCCCCAGGGGAGTCAGTCCTCGTCTCGAGTCGGGACATGCACGTTCGGTTTCCTCCCCAGCTCTAGCAGCAGTGTCATGCTACCCGTCGAGTGGATAATGGGATCAGTGGCTTTCCCTCGAGGATTTTCCAAAGGGCTGTCCCACGTGCCACCGTGGTGTGAGCCGATCCTCGGCTTGAAAGTCGAGGCAGTGCAGGGAAAACAGGTTTCCCTGGAATGGATAGAGACAACTTGGGCACTCTGGGAATGGTGGGACGACTGTAGAATTCCTCTCGCCTTTCCTGTGGAGAGCGCCTCCTCTTGAGATGCGACGGGAACGCCGTGAATTCTTTCCCGAACACGCAGGGAAACGATCCCTCCACTCGAGCTAGGAGGCGGAACCGGGGCTCCTCTGAATGTGGGCGCGACTCTCGTGCTTCCTCTCGAGTGGAGATTGGTTTGTCGGGGAACTTCTTGAGTTGCAGCAATGGTGTGAATTACCCTTAGTAGGTTCCAGAGGTTAGGTGTGATGAGCCTCGGGACACTTCAGCGTAATTGGGCCTCATCTTGCCTGGAGGGGAGAACCTCCTGGATTTTCTCGTGTTGGGGCAGCTGTTCTCGACTTACGAAGGGGACATCAGGGACCCGCTCTGGTGGCCTCAGGAAAGGCCAGTCCCAATGCGAGTAGCTCGAAGGACTCTCGGGATTCCTCTCCCGTCGATTCCGGTGCCTAAGACCTTGTGTGGAGTCGGTGCCGTAACCTGAGGATTCCTCTCCACTGTGAAACGGATCTTGGGGTAATTCTAGAGTCTCCCCAGGGGACTCAGTCCTCGTCTCGAGTGGGGGCATGCACGTGCGATTTCCTGCCGAGATGGAGCAGCATTGTCATGCTTCCCGTCGAATGGATCAAGGGATCTGTGGCTTTCCCTCGAGGCTTTCCCACGAGGCTTTCCCACGAGGCTTTCCCACGCGGCTTTCCGACAGGGCTGTCCCACGTGCCACCGTGGTGTGAGTCGATCCTCGGCTTGAAAGTCGAGGCAGTGCAGGGAAAACAGGTTTCCCTGGAATGGACTGAGACATCTGGGGGGACTCAGGGAATGGTGGCACCACCCTGGAGTTCCTCTCCTTTCCTGTGGAGATCGCCTCCTCTTGACATATGACGGGAACGCCGGGAAATCTTTCCTGACCACGCAGGGAAAGGATCCCTCCTCTCGAGCTAGGAGGCAGAAACGGGGCTCCTCTAGGTTTGGGCGGGACTCTCGTGCTTCCTCTCGAGTGGAGACGGGTATGTCGGGGAACTTCTTGAGTTGCAGCAAGGGTGTGAAGGACCCTATGGAAGTTCCAGAGGTTAGGTGTGATTAGCCTCGTGACGCCTCAGCGGAAATGGGCCTCATCTCGTCTGGAGGGGAGAACCTCCTGGATTTTCTCGAGTTGCAGCAGGTGCTCTCGACTTACGGCGGGGACCTCAGGGACCCGCTCTGGTGGCCTCAGGAAAGGCCAGTCCCCATGCGAGTTCTCTGGGGCCTCTCGGGATTCCTCTCCCGTCGATGCTGGGACCTAAGACCTGTTGTGGAGTCGGTGCCGGAACCTGAGGATTCCTCTCCAGTGCTGACATGGATCTTGGGGTACTTCTGGAGTCTCCCCAGGGGAGTAAGTCCTCGTCTCGAGTGGGGCATGCACGTGCGCTTTCCCCCGAGCTGTAGCAGCAGTGTCTCTCTTCCCTTCGCGTGGTTCAAGGTATCTGTGGCTTTCCCTTGAGGCTTTCCCACGAGGCTTTCCCACAGGGCTGTCCCACGTGCCACCGTGGTGTGAGTCGATCCTCGGCTTGAAAGTCGAGGCAGTGAAGGGAAAACAGGTTTCCCTGGAATGGACTGAGACATCTGGGGGACTCTGGGAATGGGGGCACGACCCTGGATTTCCTCTCGCCTTTCCTTTGGAGAGAGCCTCCTCTTGAGATGCGACGGGAACGCCGGGAATTCTTTCCCGACCACGCAGGGAAAGGATTCCTCCTCTCGAGCTAGGAGGCGGAAGCGGGACCCCTCTGGTTGTGGGCGGGACTCTCGTGCTTCCTCTCGAGTGGAGACGGGTATGTCGGCGAAATTCTTGAGTTGCAGCAAGGGTGTGAAGGACCCTTTGGAAGTTCCAGAGGTTAGGTGTGATTAGCCTCAAGACGCCTCAGCGGAAATGGGCCTCATCTCGCCTGGAGGGGAGAACCTCCTGGATTTTCTCGAGTTGCGGCAGGTGCTCTCGACTTACGACGGGGAAATCAGGGACCCGCTCTGGTGGCCTCAGGAAAGGCCAGGCCCCATGCGAGTTTTTCTGGGGCCTCTCGGGATTCCTCTCCCGTCGACCCCGGGGCCTAAGACCTTGTGTGATGTCCGTGCCGGAACCTGAGGATTCCTCTCCAGTGCTGACATGGATCTTGGGGTACTTCTGGAGTCTCCCAAGGGGAATCAGTCCTCGTCTCGTTTTGGGCAGCACGTGCCCTTTCCTCCCGAGTGGTAGCAGCAGTGTCACGCCTCCCTTCGCGTGGATCAAGGGATCTGTGGCTTTCCCTCAAGGCTTTCCCACGAGGCTTTCCCACGAGTCTTTCCCACAGGGCTGTCCCACGTGCCACCGTGGTGTGAGTCGATCTTGGGCTTGAAAGTCGAGGCAGTGCAGGGAAAACAGGTTTCCCTGGAATGGACTAAGACATCTGGGGGACTCTAGGAGTGGTGGCACGACCCTGGAGTTCCTCTGCCTTTCCTGTGGAGAGCGCCGCGTATTGAGATGGGACGGGAATGCCGGGAATTCTTTCCCGACCACGCAGGGAAAGGATCCCCCCACTCGAGCTAGGAGGCGGAAACGGGGCTCATCTGGATTTGGGCGGGACTCTCGTGCTTCCTCTCGAGTGGAGACGGGTATGTCGGGGAACTTCTTGAGTTGCAGCAAGGGTGTGAAGGAACCTTTGGAAGTTCCAGAGGTTAGGTGTGATTAGCATCAGGACGCCTCAGCGGAAATGGGCCTCATCTCGCCTGGAGGGGAGAACCTCCTGGATTTTCTCGAGTTGCAGCAGGTGCTCTCGACTTACGACAGGGAATTCAGAGACCCGCTCTGGTGGCCCTAGGAAAGGACAGTCCCCTTGCGAGTTGCTCGGGAGCCTCTCGGGATTCCTCTACCGTCGATGCCAGGGCCTAATACCTTGTTTGGAGTCAGTGCGGGAACCTGAGGATTCCTCTCCAATGCTGACATGGATCTTGGGAACTTCTGGAGTCGCCCCAGGGGAGTCAGTCCTCGTCTCGAGTCGGGACATGCACGTTCGGTTTCCTCCCCAGCTCTAGCAGCAGTGTCATGCTACCCGTCGAGTGGATAATGGGATCAGTGGCTTTCCCTCGAGGATTTTCCAAAGGGCTGTCCCACGTGCCACCGTGGTGTGAGCCGATCCTCGGCTTGAAAGTCGAGGCAGTGCAGGGAAAACAGGTTTCCCTGGAATGGATAGAGACAACTTGGGCACTCTGGGAATGGTGGGACGACTGTAGAATTCCTCTCGCCTTTCCTGTGGAGAGCGCCTCCTCTTGAGATGCGACGGGAACGCCGTGAATTCTTTCCCGAACACGCAGGGAAACGATCCCTCCACTCGAGCTAGGAGGCGGAACCGGGGCTCCTCTGAATGTGGGCGCGACTCTCGTGCTTCCTCTCGAGTGGAGATTGGTTTGTCGGGGAACTTCTTGAGTTGCAGCAATGGTGTGAATTACCCTTAGTAGGTTCCAGAGGTTAGGTGTGATGAGCCTCGGGACACTTCAGCGTAATTGGGCCTCATCTTGCCTGGAGGGAGAACCTCCTGGATTTTCTCGTGTTGGGGCAGCTGTTCTCGACTTACGAAGGGGACATCAGGGACCCGCTCTGGTGGCCTCAGGAAAGGCCAGTCCCAATGCGAGTAGCTCGAAGGACTCTCGGGATTCCTCTCCCGTCGATTCCGGTGCCTAAGACCTTGTGTGGAGTCGGTGCCGTAACCTGAGGATTCCTCTCCACTGTGAAACGGATCTTGGGGTAATTCTAGAGTCTCCCCAGGGGACTCAGTCCTCGTCTCGAGTGGGGGCATGCACGTGCGATTTCCTGCCGAGATGGAGCAGCATTGTCATGCTTCCCGTCGAATGGATCAAGGGATCTGTGGCTTTCCCTCGAGGCTTTCCCACGAGGCTTTCCCACGAGGCTTTCCCACGCGCTTTCCGACAGGGCTGTCCCACGTGCCACCGTGGTGTGAGTCGATCCTCGGCTTGAAAGTCGAGGCAGTGCAGGGAAAACAGGTTTCCCTGGAATGGACTGAGACATCTGGGGGACTCAGGGAATGGTGGCACCACCCTGGAGTTCCTCTCCTTTCCTGTGGAGATCGCCTCCCTCTTGACATATGACGGGAACGCCCGGAAAATCTTTCCTGACCACGCAGGGAAAGGATCCCTCCTCTCGAGCTAGGAGGCAGAAACGGGGCTCCTCTAGGTTTGGGCGGGACTCTCGTGCTTCCTCTCGAGTGGAGACGGGTATGTCGGGGAACTTCTTGAGTTGCAGCAAGGGTGTGAAGGACCCTATGGAAGTTCCAGAGGTTAGGTGTGATTAGCCTCGTGACGCCTCAGCGGAAATGGGCCTCATCTCGTCTGGAGGGGAGAACCTCCTGGATTTTCTCGAGTTGCAGCAGGTGCTCTCGACTTACGGCGGGGACCTCAGGGACCCGCTCTGGTGGCCTCAGGAAAGGCCAGTCCCCATGCGAGTTCTCTGGGGCCTCTCGGGATTCCTCTCCCGTCGATGCTGGGACCTAAGACCTGTTGTGGAGTGTGCCGGAACCTGAGGATTCCTCTCCAGTGCTGACATGGATCTTGGGGGTACTTCTGGAGTCTCCCCAGCGGGAGTAAGTCCTCGTCTCGAGTGGCGGCATGCACGTGCCGCTTTCCCCCCGAGCTGTAGCAGCAGTGTCTCTCTTCCCTTCGCGTGGTTCAAGGTATCTGTGGCTTTCCCTTGAGGCTTTCCCACGAGGCTTTCCCACAGGGCTGTCCCACGTGCCACCGTGGTGTGAGTCGATCCTCGGCCTTGAAAGTCGAGGCAGTGAAGGGAAAACAGGTTTCCCTGGAATGGACTGAGACATCTGGGGGACTCTGGGAATGGGGGGCACGACCCTGGATTTCCTCTCGCCTTTCCTTTGGAGAGAGCCTCCTCTTGAGATGCGACCGGAACGCCGGGAATTCTTTCCCGACCACGCAGGGAAAGGATTCCTCCTCTCGAGCTAGGAGGCGGAAGCGCGGACCCTCTGGTTGTGGGCGGGACTCTCGTGCTTCCTCTCGAGCTGGAGACGGGTATCGGTCGAAATTCTTGAGTTGCAGCAAGGGTGTGAAGGAACCTTTGGAAAGTTCCAGAGTTAGGTGTGATTAGCCTCAAGACGCCTCAGCCCGGCAAATGCGGCCTTCATCTCGCCTGGAGGG
>NW_017196573.1:0-8447 GCF_001704415.2 Capra hircus
GCTAAGCTTGGAAGGAAAGCGCACGTGCATGCCCACTCAGACGAGGGGACTCCCCTGGGGAGACTCCAGAAGTACCCCAAGATCCATGTCAGCACTGGAGAGGAATCCTCAGGTTCGCACCGACTCAACAAAAGGTCTTAGGCCCGGCATCGACGGGAGAGGAATCCCGAGAGGCCCTCGAGCAACTCGCATGGGGACTGGCCTTTCCTGGCCACCAGAGCGGGACCCTGAGGTCCCCGTCGTAAGTCGAGAGCACCTGCGCAACTCGAGAAAATCCAGGAGGTTCTCCCCTCCAGGCGAGATGAGGCCCATTTCCGCTGAGGCGTGTCAAGGCAAATGACACCTAACCTCTGGAACTTCCAAAGGGTCCTCACCCCCTTGCTGCAACTCAAGAAGTTCCCGGACATACCCGTCTTCACTCGAGAGGAAGCACGAGAGTCCTGCCAACATCCAGAGGAGCGCCGTTTCCGCCTCCTAGCTCGAGAGGAGGGATCCTTTCCCTGCGTGGTCGGGAGAGAATTCCTGGCGTTCCCGTCGCATCTCAAGAGGAGGCACTCTCCACAGGAAAGGCGAGAGGAACTCCAGGTTGTGCCACCATTCCCAGAGTCCCCCAGATGTCTCAGTCCATTCCAGGGAAACCTGTTTTCCCTGCAAAGCCTCGACTTTCAAGCCGAGGATCGACTCACACCACGGTGGCCCGTGGGACAGCCCTGTGGGAAAGCCTGATGGGAAAGCCAAAGGGAAAGCCACAGATCCCTTGATTCATGCGAAGGGAAGAGTGACACTGCTGCTACTCCTCGGAGGATAGCGCACGTTCATGCCCCAACTCGTGACAAGGACTGACTCCCCTGGGGAGACTCCAGAAGTACCCCAAGATCCATGTCAGCACTGGAGAGGAATCCTCAGTTCCGCCACCGACTCCACACAAGTCTTAGGCCCCGGCATCGACAGGGGAGGAATCCCGAGAAGCCCCCTAGCAACTCGCACGGGACTGGCCTTTGCTGAGGCCACCATAGCGGGTCCCTGTGGTCCCCGTCGTTTGTCGAGATCACCTGCCGCAACTCGAGAAAATCCAGGAGGTTCTCCCCTCCCAGGCGAGATTGAGGCCCATTTCCGCTGAGGCGTCTGGAGGCGAATCACACCTAACCTCTGGAAATTCCAAAGGGTCCTTCACACCCTTGCCTGCAACTCAACAAGTTCCCCGACATGCCCATCTCCACTCCAGAGGAAGCACGAGAGTCCAGCCCACATCCAGATGAGCCCCGTTTCCGCCTCCTAGCTCGAGAGGAGGTATCCTTTACCTTCGTGTTCGGGAGAGGAATTCCCGGCGTTCCCGTCGCATCTCAAGAGGAGGCGCTCTCCCAGGGAAAGGCGAGAGGAACTCCAGGTCATGCCACCATTCCCAGAGCCCCCCAGAAGTCTCAGTCCATTCCAGGGAATCCTGTTTTCCCTGCACTGCCTCGACTTTCAAACCGAGGATCGAGACACACCACGGTGGCACGCGGGACAGCCCTATGGGAAAGCCTCGTGGGAAAGCCTCATGGGAAAGCCTCGAGGGAACCCACAGATCCCTTGATCGAGCAAGAGGGAAGCGTGACACTGCTGCTACAGCTCGGGAGGAAAGCGAACGGCATGCCCCCACTCGAGACGAGACGGACTACCCGCGGAAAACTCCAGAAGTACCCCAAAATCCATGTCAGCACTGGAGAGGAATCCTCAGGTTCCAGCACCGACTCCACGCATGGTCTTAAGCACCGGCATCGACGGGAGAGGAATCCCGAGAGGCCCCCGAGCAACTCGCATGGGGACTGTCCTTTCCTTGAAGCCACCAGAGCGGGTCCCTGAGGTCCCCGTCGGTAAGTCGAGAGCACCTGCCGCAACTCGAAAAAATCCAGGAGGTTCTCCCCTCCAGGCCAGATGAGGCCCATTCCGCTGAGGCGTCTAGAGGCTAATCACACGTAACCTCTGGAACTTCCAAAGGGTCCTTCACACCCTTGCTGCAACTCAAGAAGTTCCCCGACTTACCCGTCTCCACTCGAGAGGAAGCACGAGAGTCCCGCCCACATCCAGAGGAGCCCCGGTTCCGCTTCCTAGCTAGAGAGGAGGATCCTTCCCTGCGTGGTCCGGGAAAGAATTCCCGGCGTTCCTTTCTCATCTCAAGAGCAGGGCGATCTCCAGAGGAAAAGCGAGAGGAACTCCAGGGTCGTGCCACCATATCCCAGAGTCCCCCAAAATGTCTCAGTCCATTCCAGGGAAAACTGTTTTCCCTGCACTGCCTCGACTTTCAAGCCAAGGATCGACTCACACCACGGTGGAACGTGGACAGCCCTGTGGCAAAGCCTCGTGGGAAAGCCTCGAGGGAAAAGCCACAGATCCCTTGATCCACGCAAAGGGAAGCGTGACACTACTGCTACAGCTCGGGAGGAAAGTACATGTGCATGCCCCACTCGAGACGAGGACTGACTTCCCTGGGGAGACTTAAGAACTACCCCAAGATCCTTGTCAGCACTGGAGAAGAATGCTCAGCTTCCGGAACCGACTCCACACAAGATTTTAGGCCCCGGCATCGTCGGAGAGGAATCCCGAGAGGCCCCGAGCAACTCGCAGGGACTGGCCTTTCCTGAGGCCACCAGAGCGGGTCCCTGAGGTCCCTGGTGTAAGTCGAGAGCACCTGCCGCAACTCGAGAAAATCCAGGAGGTTCTCCCCTCCAGTCGAGATGAGGCCCATTTCCGCTGAGTCGTGTCAAGGCAAATGACACCTAACCTCTGGAACTTCCAAAGGTCCTCACCCCCTTGCTGGCAACTCAAGAAGTTCCCGGACATACCCGTCTTCACTCGAGAGGAAGCACGAGAGTCCTGCCAACATTCAGAGGAGCACCGTTTCCTCCTCCTAGATCGAGAGGAGGGATCCTTTCCCTGCGTGGTCGGGAGAGAATTCCTGGCGTTCCCGTCGCATCTCAAGAGGAGGCACTCTCCACAGGAAAGGCGAGAGGAACTCCAGGGTTGTGCCACCATTCCCAGAGTCCCCCAGATGTCTCAGTCCATTCCAGGGAAACCTGTTTTCCCTGCAAAGCCTCGACTTTCAAGCCGAGGATCGACTCACACCACGGTGGCCCGTGGGACAGCCCTGTGGGAAAGCCTGATGGGAAAGCCAAGAGGGAAAGCCACAGATCCCTTGATTCATGCGAAGGGAAGAGTGACACTGCTGCTACTCCTCGGAGGATAGCGCACGTTTCATGCCCCAACTCGTGACAAGGACTGACTCCCCTGGGGAGACTCCAGAAGTACCCCAAGATCCATGTCAGCACTGGAGAGGAATCCTCAGGTTCCGCCACCGACTCCACACAAGGTCTTTAGGCCCCGGCATCGACAGGAGAGGAATCCCGAGAAGCCCCCTAGCAACTCGCACGGGGACTGGCCTTTGCTGAGGCCACCATAGCGGGTCCCTGTGTCCCCGTCGTTTGTCGAGATCACCTGCCGCAACTCGAGAAAATCCAGGAGGTTCTCCCCTCCAGGCGAGATGAGGCCCATTTCCGCTGAGGCGTCTGGAGGCGAAATCACACCTAACCTCTGGAAATTCCAAAGGGTCCTTCACACCCTTGCTGCAACTCAACAAGTTCCCCGACATGCCCATCTCCACTCCAGAGGAAGCACGAGAGTCCAGCCCACATCCAGATGAGCCCCGTTTCCGCCTCCTAGCTCGAGAGGAGGTATCCTTTACCTTCGTGTTCGGGAGAGAATTCCCCGGCGTTCCCGTCGCATCTCAAGAGGAGCACTCTCCAGGGGAAAGGCGAGAGGAACTCCAGGGTCATGCCACCATTCCCAGAGCCCCCCAGAAGTCTCAGTCCATTCCAGGAATCCTGTTTTCCCTGCACTGCCTCGACTTTCAAAAACCGAGGATCGAGACACACCACGGTGGCACGCGGGACAGCCCTACGGAAAGCCTCGTGGGAAAGCCTCATGGGAAAGCCTCGAGGAAACCACAGATCCCTTGATCCGCGAAAGGGAAGCGTGACACTGCTGCTACAGCTCGGGAGGAAAGCGAACGTTGCATGCCCCCCACTCGAGACGAGGACTGGACTACCCGCGGAAAACTCCAGAAGTACCCCAAAATCCATGTCAGCACTGGAGAGGAATCCTCAGGTTCCGGCACCGACTCCACGCATGGTCTTAAGCACCGGGCATCGGACGGGAGAGGAATCCCGAGAGGCCCCCGACAACTCGCATGGGGACTGTCCTTTCCTGAAAGCCACCAGAGCGGGTCCCTGAGGTCCCCGTCGTAAGTCGAGAGCACCTGCCGCAACTCGAAAAAATCCAGGAGGTTCTCCCTCCAGGCCAGATGAGGCCCATTTCCGTTGAGGCGTCTAGAGGCTAATCACACGTAACCTCTGGAACTTCCAAAAGGGTCCTTCACACCCTTGCTGCAACTCAAGAAGTTCCCCGACTTACCCGTCTCCACTCGAGAGGAAGCACGAGAGTCCCGCCCACATCCAGAGGAGCCCCGGTTCCGCTTCCTAGCTAGAGAGGAGGATCCTTTCCCTGCGTGGTCGGGAAAGAATTTCCCTGGCGTTCCTTTCTCAATCTCAAGAGCAAAGCGATCTCCAGAGGAAAAGCGAGAGGAACTCCAGGGTCGTGCCACCAATTCCCAGAGTCCCCCAAATGTCTCAGTCCATTCCAGGGAAAACTGTTTTCCCTGCACTGGCCTCGACTTTCAAAGCCAAGGATCGACTCACACCACGGTGGAACGTGGACAGCCCTGTGGCAAAGCCTCGTGGGGAAAGCCTCGAGGGAAAGCCACAGATCCCTTGATCCACGCAAAAGGGAAGCGTGACACTAGCTGCTACAGCTCGGGAGGAAAGTACATGTGCATGCCCCCACTCGAGACGAGGACTGACTTCCCTGGGGAGACTTAAGAACTACCCCAAGATCCTTGTCAGCACTGGAGAAGAATGCTCAGCTTCCGGAACCGACTCCACACAAGATTTTAGGCCCGGCATCGTCGGGAGAGGAATCCCGAGAGCCCCCGAGCAACTCGCAGGGGACTGGCCTTTCCTGAGCCACCAGAGCGGGTCCCCTGAGGTCCCTGGTGTAAGTCGAGAGCACCTGCCCGCAACTCGAGAAAATCCAGGAGGTTCTCCCCTCCAGTCGAGATGAGGCCCATTTCCGCTGAGTCGTGTCAAGGCAAATGACACCTAACCTCTGGAACTTCCAAAGGGTCCTCACACCCCTTGCTGCAACTCAAGAAGTTCCCGGACATACCCGTCTTCACTCGAGAGGAAGCACGAGAGTCCTGCCCAACATCCAGAGGAGCACCGTTTCCTCCTCCTAGATCGAGAGGAGGATCCTTTCCTGCGTGGTCGGGAGAGAATTCCTGGCGTTCCCGTCGCATCTCAAGAGGAGGCACTCTCCACAGGAAAGGCGAGAGGAACTCCAGGGTTGTGCCACCATTCCCAGAGTCCCCCAGATGTCTCAGTCCATTCCAGGAAACCTGTTTTCCCTGCAAAGCCTCGACTTTCAAGCCGAGGATCGACTCACACCACGGTGGCCGTGGGACAGCCCTGTGGGAAAGCCTGATGGGAAAGCCAAGAGGGAAAGCCACAGATCCCTTGATTCATGCGAAGGGAAGAGTGACACTGCTGCTACTCCTCGGGAGGATAGCGCACGTTCATGCCCCAACTCGTGACAAGGACTGACTCCCCTGGGAGACTCCAGAAGTACCCCAAGATCCATGTCAGCACTGGAGAGGAATCCTCAGGTTCCGCCACCGACTCCACACAAGGTCTAAGGCCCCGCATCGACAGGAGAGGAATCCCGAGAAGCCCCCTAGCAACTCGCACGGGGACTGGCCTTTGCCTGAGCCACCAGAGCGGGTCCCTGTGGTCCCCATCGTTTGTCGAGATCACTGCCGCAACTCGAGAAAATCCAGGAGGTTCTCCCCTCCAGGCGAGATGAGGCCCATTTCCGCTGAGGCGTCTGGAGCGAATCACACCTAACCTCTGGAAATTCCAAAGGGTCCTTCACACCCTTGCTGCAACTCAACAAGTTCCCCGACATGCCCATCTCCACTCCAGAGGAAGCACGAGAGTCCGGCCACATCCAGATGAGCCCCGTTTCCGCCTCCTAGCTCGAAGAGGAGGTATCCTTTACCTTCGTGTTCGGAGAGAATTCCCGGCGTTCCCGTCGCATCTCAAGAGGAGGCGCTCTCCAGGGGAAAGGCGAGAGGAACTCCACGGTCATGCCACCATTCCCAGAGCCCCCAGAAGTCTCAGTCCATTCCAGGGAATCCTGTTTTCCCTGCACTGCCTCGACTTTCAAACCGAGGATCGAGACACACCACGGTGGCACGCGGGACAGCCCTACGGGAAAGCCTCGTGGGAAAGCCTCATGGGAAAGCCTCGAGGGAAACCACAGATCCCTTGATCGCGCAAAGGGAAGCGTGACACTGCTGCTACAGCTCGGGAGGAAGCGAACGTGCATGCCCCCACTCGAGACGAGGACGGACTACCCGCGGAAAACTCCAGAAGTACCCCAAAATCCATGTCAGCACTGGAGAGAAACCTCAGGTTCCGGCACCGACTCCACGCATGGTCTTAAGCCACCGGCATCGACGGGAGAGGAATCCCGAGAGGCCCCCGAGCAACTCGCATGGGGACTGTCCTTTCCTGAAGCCACCAGAGCGGGTCCCTGAGGTCCCCGTCGTAAGTCGAGAGCACCTGCCGCAACTCGAAAAAATCCAGGAGGTTCTCCCCTCCAGGCCAGATGAGGCCCATTTCCGTTGAGGCGTCTAGAGGCTAATCACACGTAACCTCTGGAACTTCCAAAGGTCCTTCACACCCTTGCTGCAACTCAAGAAGTTCCCCGACTTACCCGTCTCCACTCGAGAGGAAGCACGAGAGTCCCGCCCACATCCAGAGGAGCCCCGGTTCCGCTTCCTAGCTAGAGAGGAGGGATCCTTTCCCTGCGTGGTCGGGAAAGAATTCCTGGCGTTCCTTTCTCATCTCAAGAGCAAGCGATCTCCAGAGGAAAAGCGAGAGGAACTCCAGGGTCGTGCCACCAATCCCAGAGTCCCCCAAATGTCTCAGTCCATTCCAGGGAAAACTGTTTTCCCTGCACTGCCTCGACTTTCAAGCCAAGGATCGACTCACACCACCGGTGGAACGTGGGACAGCCCTGTGGCAAAGCCTCTGTGGGAAAGCCTCGAGGGAAAGCCACAGATCCCTTGATCCACGCAAAGGGAAGCGTGACACTACTGCTACAGCTCGGGAGGGAAAGTACATGTGCATGCCCCCACTCGAGACGAGGACTGACTTCCCTGGGGAGACTTAAGAACTACCCCAAGATCCTTGTCAGGCACTGGAGAAGAATGCCTCAAGCTTCCGGAACCGACTCCACACAAGATTTTAGCCCCGGCATCGTCGGGAGAGGAATCCCGAGAGGCACCCGAGCAAACTCGCAGGGGACTGGCCTTTCCTGAGGCCACCAGAGCGGGTCCCTGAGGTCCCCGGCGTAAGTCGGAGAGCAACACTGCCGCAACTCGAGAAAAATCCAGGAGGTTCTCCCCTCCAGGCGAAGATGAGGCCCATTTCCGCTGAGGCGACTCGAGGCTAATCACATCTAACCTTTGGAACTTCCATAGGTCCTTCACACCCTTGCTGCAACTCAAGAAGTTCCCGACATACCCTTGTTCACTCGAGAGGAAGCCGAGCGTCCCTTGCACATCCAGAGAAGGCCCTTTTCCACCTTGTAGCTCGAGATGAGGGATCCTTTCCCTGCGTGGTCGGGAAAGAATTCCTGGCATTCCCGTCGCATCCAAGAGGAAGCGCTCTCCACAGGAAAGGCGAGAGGAACTCCAGGGTCGTGCCACCATTCCAAGAGTCCCCAGAGGACTGAGTCCATTCCAAAGGAAACTCTTTTCACCTGCACTGCCTTGACTGTCACGTTGAGGATCGACTCACACCACGGTGGCACGTGGGACAGCCCTGTGTGTTAGCCTCGTGGGAAAGCCTCATGTGAAATCCTACAGGGAAAGCCACACATCCCTTGATCCACCCGTCGGGTAGCATGACACTGCTGCCACCCCGTTAGGGAGGAAAGCCCACGTGCATTTCCCCACTCGAGACGAGGACTGACTCCCCTGGGGAGAGTCCAGAAGTACCACAAAAATCCACATCAGCACTGGAGAGGAATCCGCAGTTTCCGGTGCCAACTCAACACAAGGTCTTTGACTCGGAAATGCAAGCAGTTAAAAGATCTCTCCTTTGGAGCCTCGAGGGGGGATCGGGTTCTCTGGATGTGGGCGGGACCCTCGTGCTTCCTTTGAGTGTAGACGGGTATATGTCGGGAAAGCTCTTGAGTTGCAGCAAGTGTGTGAAGAACCATTGGAAGTTCCAGAGGTTAGGGTGCTTAGCCTCTAGATGCCGTCAGTGGAAATAGCCTCATTTGCCTGT
>NW_017196574.1:0-8447 GCF_001704415.2 Capra hircus
CCTCGTGCTTCCTCTGGAGTGGAGACGGGTATGTCAGGGAACTTCTTGACTTGTAGCAAGGGGGTGTGTAGGACCCTTTGGAAATTCCAGAGTTTAGGTGTGATTACTGTCGAGACACCGCAGAGAAAATGGGCCTCATCTCGACTGGAGCAGAGAACCTCCTGGATTTTCTCGAGTTGCAGCAGGTGCTCTCGACATACGACCGTGACCTCAGGGACAGTGTAGCAGATATGTCAAGCTTCCCGTCGCGGGGATCAAGGATCTGTGGCTTTCCCTCGAGGCTTTCCCACGAGGCTTTCCCACAGGGCGGTCCCACGTGCCACCATGGTGTGAGTCGATACTCGGCGTGAAAGTCAAGGCAGTGCAGGGAAAACAGGTTCCTCTGAAATGGACTGACACATCTGGGGGACTCTTGGAATGGTGGCACGACCCTGGAGTTCCTCTCGCCTTTCCTATTGAGAGCCCTTACTCTTGAGATGCCTTGGGAATGCCGAAAAATCTTTCCTGTCTAAGCAGGATAGGATCTCTCATCTCGAGCTGCCAGGCGGAAACGGGGTTCCTCTGGAT
Organism: Capra hircus; assembly: GCF_001704415.2. Classification (NCBI taxonomy): domain Eukaryota; kingdom Metazoa; phylum Chordata; class Mammalia; order Artiodactyla; family Bovidae; genus Capra; species Capra hircus. The sequence goes on from NW_017196574.1 coordinate 568, forward strand.
TTGGGCGGGACCCTCGTGCTTCCTCTCGAGTGGAGACGGGTATGTCGGGAACTTCTTGAGTTGCAGCAAGGACCCTTATGAATTTCCAGAGTTTAGGTGTGATGAGCCTCCAGACGCCTCAGAGGAAATGGGCCTCATCTCGCCTGGGGGAGAACCTCCTGGATTTTCTAGAGTTGCAGGGTCTCTCGAGTTACGACGGGGACCTCAGGGACCCGCTCTGGTGGCCTCAGGAAAGGCCAGTGCCCATGGGAGTTGCAAGGGGGCCTTTCGGGATTCCTCTCCCGTCGATGTTGGGGCCTAAGACCTTGTGTGGAGTCGGGGCCGGAACCTGAGGATTCCTCCCCAGTACTGACATGGATCTTGGCGTACTTCTGGAGTCTCCCCTGGGGAGTCAGTGCTCATCTCGTGTGGGGGCATGCACGTGAGCTTTCCTCACGAACTGTAGCAGCAGTGTCACACTTCCCGTCGCGTGGATCAAGGGATCTGTAGCTTTCCCTTGAGGCTTTCCGACGAGGCTTTCCCACAGGGCTGTCCCACGTGCCATAGTGGAGTGAGTGGATCCTCGGCATGAAAGTAGAGGCAGTGAAGGGAAAACAAGTTCCTCTGGAATGGACTGAGACATGTGGGGGTCCCTTGGAATTGTGGCACGACACTGGGGTTTATCTCCCCTTTCCTGTTGAGAGCGCCTCCTCTTGATATGCGACGGGAAAGCCGGGAATTCTTTCCAGAGGAAGAAGCAGGAAAAGAATCCCTCATCTCGAGCTATGAGGTGGAAACCAGGCTCCTCTGGATGTGGGCGGGACCCTCGTGCTTCCTCTTGAGTGGAGACTGGTATGTCGGGGAACTTCTTGAGTTGCAGCAAGGGTGTGAAGGACCCTTTGGAAGTTCCAGAGGTTAGGTGTGATTAGCCTCGAGACGCCTCAGCGGAAATGGGCCTCATCTCGCCTGAAGGGGAGAACCTCCTGGATTTTCTCGAGTTGTGGCAGGTGCTCTCGAGTTACAATGGAGACCTCAGGGACCCGCTCTGGTGAACTCAGGAAAGGCCAGTCCCCATGCGAGTTGCAACGGGGCCTCTCAGGATTCCTCTCCCCTCGATGCCGGGGCCTAAGACCTTGTGTGGAGTCGGGACCGGAACCTGAGGATTCTTCTCCAGTGCTGACATGGATCTTGGCGTACTTCTGGAGTCTCCCAAGTGGCGTCAGTCCTCCTCTCGAGTGGGGTCATGCACGTGCGCTTTCCTCCCGAGCGGTAGCAGCAGTGTCACGCTTCCCGTCTCGTGGATCAAGGGATCTGTGGCTTTCCCTCGAGTCTTTCCCATGAGGCTTTCCCTCAGGGCTATTCCACGTGCCACCATGATGTGAGTCGATCCTCGGCGTGAAAGTCGAACCAGTGCAGGGAAAACAGGAACCTCCTTCCCCACAGTAGGTGGTACACTGTCCCCTTGGGCGGGTATCTCCAGGGCACTCGCGCTGGGGGGTTGCCCACAGAGGTGCGGGCCTCAGGCTCCACGTGAGAAAAGCCCCCAATGGCATTAGCTGCCGGTCCAGACGCTGGCCCCTCAGGTCTCTGGCCGGAGCCTTGGGCTCCAGGCAACTAAAAGCCCTTGGAGGTGGCGCTCTGGGACTGCTGTAGGGAAAGGACGCCAAGAGCCCACGGAGGAGTTGGGGGGGGGGCAGGGGGGAAACAGGCAGGACAGCGAGGGATCTAGGTGGAGGCACTGGAGAGAGCGTCCGGTGTCCCGGAATGCCTCGGAGGAGCCAGCGGGGGACAGTCGAGGCCCAGGGACCTGTGGAATGTGAAAAGGCGGGAAACCCCAGAGCAAGGCAGGCTGGGGAAGGGGGCGTTGGTGGCCAATTCAAAGGGACCTAGGGGCGTTTCCTGGGCGGTGAGCTCCCTTGGCACTGCTGAGGGCCCCTGATTGATCCACCCGGGGTTGATCCCAACCCCCGCTGCGAGGGAGGGCCACAAACCAAAGCCCCCGAACTGCCCGCCCACCCCAACGGGGATCTTGGCAGTCCGGGGCACAGCCGTGCCCGGGAAAAACCCACTAGCTCCACAGGACTCCGTCCAGGGTCTCTGCTTGGAAAGAGGCCAGGGGCGGCCCCCTCCATCTACCCACCCAAACCCTATTGACGTCAATGGGGCGGAGCCGCCTACCCCTCTCCAGAGTCCTGAGCTGCTGGGTCCCCGCCCACTCGGCCAGCAGTCTGCAGCGTGCCCGTGTGCCTCTCCCACCATGGCTTTGTCCGGCTCCTCCAGCACCTCAAGCGGTACGTTTGCCCTCGGTCCCTGGGGTCGGATCACGTCTCAGGGGATTTGCGGGGGGCCCGGGCAAGGGCTCTCGGCCAATGTGTCGACCCCCCCTCCCACCGAGAACGGCGGGGACCCATCGGCCGGGCCGGGGTTCCGAGGCGTCAGGTGTGCCCAAAGTCGGAGGGCGTGGCATCGTTCGTTCATCTTGCTCCTTTGGCACACACATGGCTTCTCCGTTCTCTTTTCTGGGAAGACAGTGTTGTTTCAGGGGGCGTGCTGCGGGGGGCGGGGGCGGGTTGGGGGGTGGTGGAGTGGGTGCTGTGCTGGATGAGGCCCTTTATCCTCACATCTTCCTGTGGGAATGGGAGTCGGGGAGCTCTGTGGCCTTGCTGCCTTCAGTGGCTTCCTCTGCACAGGGACCTAGTGGCTTCTGCCTTCTGTCAGGCGTTACGGGGTTTGGGCTTCGCTTTGGCGGCCTTGGCCTTTGCCTTGGCCTGGGCCTTGCCTTGCCTTTTGCCCTTGCCCTTGCCTTGGCCCCTTGCCTTGCCCTGCCCTTGAACTTGAACTTGAACTTCACCTTGACCTTGACCTTGAACATGAACTTGACCTTGACCTTGAACTTGAACTTGACCGTGAACTTGACCTTGACCTTTGTTGACTTGACCTTGACCTTGACCTTGACTTGAACTTGAACTTGAACTTGACCGTGAACTTGAACTTGACCTTGAACTTGAAACTTGACCGTGAATTTGAATTTGACCTTGACCTTGACTTTGAACTTGAACCTGAACTAGACCGTGAACTTGAACTTGAACTGAACTGAACTTGAACTTGAACGTGAACTTGACCTTGAACTTGAACTTGACACTTGAACTTGACCTTGAACTTGAACTTGAACTTGAACTTGAATTGACCTTGAACTTGACTTGACCGTGAATTTGAATTTGACCTTGACCTTGACTTTGAACTTGAACCTGAACTTTGAACTTGAACTTGAACTTTGAACTTGAACTTGAACTTGAACTTGAACTTGACTTGACTTGAACTTGAACTTGACCTTGAACTTGAACTTGACTTTGAACTTGAACTTGACTTGAACTTGAACTTGACCTTGACCTTGAACTTGAACTTGACCTTGACTTGACTTGAACTTTGACTTGAACTTTGTTGAACTTGAACTTGTTTTGAATTTGAATTTGACCTTGACCTTGACTTTGAACTTGAACCTGAACTGACCTGAACTTGAACTTGAACTTGACCCCTTGAACTTGAATTTGACCTTGACCTTGACCTTGAACTTGACCGTGAATTTGAACATGGACTTGACCTTGTCCTTGACCAACAACGGGAGACCTCGAGATTTGCTCAGAGCACCGGAGGTCCAGAGGCAGGGCCCTGTATCTCCCCTTCCCTTTGTGATCATTGCAAAGACATTCCTAGCTGATAGCGGGAGTGCCCATGAAGAAGCAAGCAGTGGGTGTGTGTTTGACACGTCTGTGTGCCTTCCTGGCCTCACTCCACAAGGGGCCTTTCCTCTCGAAGTAGGCCCCATGTCCCCTTGGGGAGGGTGTCATGCCTCTTTTCTCCTCACTGTCAAAGGGTGGAGCCAAGCTCGCTCTGTCAGAGGTACAAAAACAGCAATTGAATGGATTTTCAAGCTCTTGCTAGGCTGCACCCTTTCAGGGCCCACTTTACTGAAACAGGTGCTCTGTGGCCCCTGGTTGGGTATGCAGGTTCACAAACAGGGTGAGATCCTGTCCAAGCCAAGAATTTTCCTGAAAGACCTAGGGCTCACTAGAGCTCTCCTCCAGAGCAAAGGGGATAGAGGAGATGTATGGAGGAGTCTTTGCCTTTCCCTGTGAGTGTGGGGCTACTCCCTACGGCCCCAAGCTCAGGGATAACTGCCTCTAAGAAAGGAATGGCAAGAAGCGCTATTCTTGGAGGTTGGGACAGGGAGTTCACAGCATGTGGGGAAAGAAAGGCTTCTTCGGGGAAGAAGAGGCAACCACCAGGCGTGTGTTTGCAAGCCTCTATTTGGAAGGAACAGGTTTGCTTATACAACTCAAGATCTCCAGATCTGCTCAGAGGACTGAAGTTCCAGAGACAGGGCCATGTATCTCCCCTTCCCTTTGAGATCCTTGCAAAGACATTCCTAGCAGATCGTGAGTGTGCCCATGAAGAAGCAAGCAGCGGGAGTGTGCTTGACATCACTGGCTGCCTACCTGGGCTCAGCTCCTCAAGGGGCCTTTCTCTCCTGGTAGGCCCTATGCCCCTTTGGAGAGGGTGGTGCCCTCTTCCCTCCACACTGCCAAAGGGTGGAGGTGGAGCAAACTCGTTCTCTCCGAGGTAAAGAAAGACAAATTGGATGGATTTTTAAGCTCTTTCTATGCTGCACCCCCTACAGGACCCACTCGAGCAAAACAGGTGCCCTGTGGCCCCTAGGTCGGGTATGCAGGTTCACACACCGGTGGGATCCCGTCAAAGCCAAGAATTTTCCTGACAGACCTAGGCTCACTAGAGCTCTCCTCCAGAGGAAAGGGGACAGAAAAGACGTGTGTGTGGAGGTGGCTCTGCCTTTCCAGGTCCCAATCTCAGGGATAACTGCCCCTAAGAAAGGAACTGCTGCTGCTGCTGCTGCTAAGTTGCTTCAGTCGTGTTCGACTCTGTGCGACGCCATAGACGGTAGCCCACTAGGCTCCCCCGTCCCTGGGATTCTCCAGGCAAGAACAGTAAGTGGTTGCCATTGCCTTCTCCAATGCATGAAAGTGAAAATGAAAGTGCAGTCGCTCAGTCGTGTCCGACCCTCAGCGACCCCACGGACTGCAGCCTACCAGGCTTCTCCGTCCATAGGATTTTCTGAAAGGAACTGCAAGAAGCGCTTTTCCAGGAGGCTGGGAAAGGGTGTTCGCAGGATGTGGGGAAAGAGAGCCTCCTTCGGGGAAGAATAGGCGGCCACTTGTTTTGTGTTGCAAACCTCTATTTGGAAGGAACAGGTTAGCTTATACAAAGGGAGACCTCCAGATCTGCTCAGAGGACCAAAGTTGCAGAGGCAGGTCGGTGTATTTTCCCTTCACTTTGCGATCCTTGCAAAGACATTCCTTGCTGATAGATGATTCAGCAAGGGCCTTTGAGACTGTTGTTTTCTTTCCTAGGTTCAAAGATTCCTTCAGTTCCTAATATAGATATCCTAGAAATTATGTGACATCCGTGAATATCTGATATGTCCTGGTCAAATGCTGTCACTTATAATTCCAGTTATCATATTAAAGCATTTCAAGTCGCAGCAGTGACCAGATTACATTGTCAATTTCTATATAATCAGGTTTTAACCATGTCCTCTATGGTTTCACACTGATGCCTTTGCAGAAATACTGCTACTTCAAGATATATGGAATATACTTTTTTTAAGCTTACCGATAATTTGTTTGTTTGTTTGTTTGTCTTCTGGTAAGCTGGCACCAGATGGAATTTAGTCTCCTCTCTAGGTTAAGAGAGCAAAGTTTTCTTAGAATGCAATTTTTGATAACAGACTATGAGTTTCTTTACCTTTCATTGATTTATAATTGTTTTCATCATCTGTTTTTTTACTTCGGTAAAGTAAATAAGCCTTATTTAAGATTTTGGTACATGTAGGATGGACTAAGCTTTCCCCACTCTTGCAAGTTCCCTTAACCCTTCAGATTCTTCTCGTGGGACCAAGATCTCACTTTCCTCCAGAGGGACAATCCAAGCTTTTTATTAGTTGATCTGCCCCTGACATCAGAGTCAATTTGAGCACGAGTTGGCCTATAATTTAGGCATGAAACTATGACTACATAAAGAAAAGGTGACTTTATGATTCAGGGATGGCCATGATATGCCTTGCACTTCAGAGAAAATGGGTTAAAATGATTTTTTTTTCTTCAAAACTGCACAGCCAGTTCTTTCAGCATATGCAATTGAAAACATCTAGGCATTAGGTCAGTTTTCATTCCAATCCCAAAGAAAGGCAATGACAAAGAATATTCAAGCTGCTGCACAATTGCACTCATCTCACACACTAGTAAAGTAATGCTCAAAATTCTCCAAGTTCACATGAACTGTGAACTTCCAAATGTTCAAGAGGATTTAAAACATGCAGAGAAACCAGAGATCAAACTGCCAACATCCACTGGATCATTCAAAAAGCAAGAGAGTTCCAGAAAAAAAAAAAAAAACCTCTCTTTCTGCTTTATTGACTATGACAAAGCCTTTGACTGTGTGGATCACAATAAACTGGAAAAATTCTGAAAGAGATGGGAATACCAGACCACCTGACTTGTCTCTTGAGAAACCTGTATGCAGGTCAGGAAGAAACAGTTCGAACTGGACATGGAACAACAGACTGGTTCTAAATAGGAAAAGGAATATGTCAAGGCAGTGTATTGTCACCCTGCTTATTTAACTTATATGCAGAGTACATCATGAGAAACAGTGGGCTGGAGGAAGCACACGCTGGAATCCAGATTGCTGGAGAAATATCAATAAATCTCAGATATGCAGATGACACCACCCTTATGGCAGAAAGTGAAGAAGAACTAAAGAGTCTCCTGATGAAAGTGAAAGAGGAGAGTGAAAAAGTTAGCTTAAAGCTCAGCATTCAGAAAACTAAAATCATTGCATCCAGTCTCATCACTTCATGGCAAATAGATGGAAAACATTGCGAAACAGCAGCAGACTATTTTGGGGGGCTTGGAAATCACTGCAGGTGATGGCTGCCTCCATGAACTTAAAACATATTTATGACTCGGAAGAAAAGTGATGACCAAACTAGACAGCGTATTAAAAAGCGAGACGTTGCTTTGCCAACAAAGATCCATCCAGTCAAGGCTATGGTTTTTCCATATGTCATGGATGGATATGAAAGATGTACTATAAAGAAAGTGACAGCTGAAAACTTGATGCTTTTGAACTGTGGTGTTGGAGAAGATGCTTGTAGGTCGCTTAGACTACAAGGAGACGCAACCACTCCATCCTAAAGGAAATCAGGTCTGAATATACATTGGAAGGACTAATACTGAACCTGAAACTCCAATACTTTGGCCACTTGATTTGAAGAGCTGACTCACTTGGAAGTTGCTTTGATTTGCCTGTGAGTGTGGAGCCCTCCCTGGGCAAAGGGCCTCAGGGTCATTGCCACTGAATCACGACCTCCAAGCAAGCGCATTCCAGCTGTGTGACATTCAGGAAGCAGGAGACTGGAAAACTATCTTTCCTTAGAGGAAGGAAAGTCATCCACAGAGAGTGTTTTTCAGGCCTCTCTTTGCAGCAAGTGTTTTGCTTCTCAGACATCAGAGCTGCAGGCTTGCTCTGAGGGCCTCAATTGCAGAGTCAGGGCTGTGTGTCTCACTGCACTTTCCAAGCATTGCAGACACATTCCTAGGTTGGAGCAGTGCTTCCCATGAGAAAGAAGCCTCGGGAGTGTGTTCTGAGCGGCGGAGTGCCATGCTAGGGTCACCTAGTCGATGGGCACCTTGCACATCCAATGGGCCCCAGGCGAGTAGCTATGGACGGCCCTTCGGTTGAGACATCCCAAAGCAGGCGAACAAAGCTAGCTCTGTCAGAAGGAGGAAAACAGCAATGGGATGGATTTTCAAGCAGTTGCTAAG
>NW_017196575.1:0-20147 GCF_001704415.2 Capra hircus
CTCGTAGCTCGAGATGTGGGATCCTTTCCCTGCTTCGTCGGAAAGAATTCCCGGCGTTCCGTCGCATCTCAAGTGGAGGCGCTCTCCACAGGAAATGCGAGGAACTCCAGAGTCGTGCCACCATTCCAAGAGTCCCCTAGATGTCTCAGTCCATTCCAGAGGAACCTGTTTTCCCTGCACTGCCTCGACTTTCACGCCGAGGTTCGACTCACACCTCGGCGGCATGTGGGACAGCCCTCTGGGATAGCCTCGTGGTAAAGCCTGGAGGAAAAGCCACAGATCACTTGATCCACGCGACCGGAAGCGTGACACTGCTGCTACAGCTCGGGAGGAAAGCGCACGTGCATGCCCCCATTCGAGACGAAGACTGACTTCCCTGGGGGGGCTCCAGAGCTACCCCAAGATCCATGTCAGCTCTGTAGAGGAATCCTCAGGTTCCTGCCCCAACTCCTCGCAAGGTCTTTTTTTTTTTCTTTCCTTTTTACTCTTTTCTTTGCATTTATTTAAACACAGTTCTCAAAATTTTTGAGTGAAATTGGGCCTCCTTTGGTAAGCAAAGAACCTGAAATTAGTATTTAAAAAATGAACAGGCAAAGTCTTCAGATCATCCACAACACAGGTGTAGTGTTCCCTTCTTTTTTCTCAAAACTCTGAACCACCCAGTTTTTCCATATAGTCTTAAAAGCTAGGAGAACAAGAGTACATTTGTGGTGGAATATTATTTTCACTTGCTGATTACTAATTGAAATACCATTATCCCCTTCTAACAGCTTTAAGAAATAGCCTTTTTAAGGCATACATTGTGCAACTCATCTTATTCCCTGCTATGTATAATACAGATTACATAAAGGCTGTCAAAGTCACATTTATATAAGCATTAAGCATTTGCTGTATTGAAAGATCTTTAGTTTTTAACACTAGCAGTATAGAGTTACAGAGCGTAATTTTTATCACTTAACTGCAGGTATATTAAGTATGGTATGTTTCATGGACTCGAGGAAAACGGGCATTTTTTTCTTTAATTTACTACTAACAATCTAATCAGAACAGTTCTCCTAAGCATTGATATGTTAGAAAGAAAAGTAAAAACCAAACGTTATTGTTGCTTTTTGCCATTTGGTAGCATTTTACACACAGGCTTCAATCTTCAGAATACCCTGTATTCAGTAGAAAAACCATTTAAATGAAGTTCTGTACAATAGAAACTTCTCAGCAGTCAAAATTTTAGACTGTAAAAAAATACATGTAAAACATACTTTTCTGAAAACACTTAACTTTGAACAAAGCACCGAACTACACAAATGCAGAATGAAAACAGCATTTCAACTCCACCAAAAGTAGTCATCATAAAAGGTGTAAAAGTCACCTAACTTCACCAGGCACTGTTCACTTTTTAAACAGGAGACAATAAAAAATATTGTCCACAAACAATATCCCAACTCTAGGGCAGGTTTCAGAAAGTCTTCATCTTCATGCTTTAATAGCGATGAGGTGAGTATGATCGAGATCTGGAACGTGATCTGTATCCTCCACGACTATAGTAGGGAGAAGGTGACCGTCTTCTGTATTTCTGATCCCTGTCTTGAGCAGCTCTCCATCCTCCTCCTCCTCCTCCTCCTCCTCTGTACGATCTGCTGTAATAGTCCCGATCATCATAGCCTCGATCATATCCTCTGTCATAGTAATCTCGACGGCGTGAGCTGCCATAGGTAGGTCTCCCCATGTAAATTCCTGCTGTTGGAGTATGTGGTCTTTTCGTTATGGAGAAGTCAACTCTGATCCTACATCCATCAAGCTCCATTCCATTGGCACGCTCTTTTGCTTCCTTGGCATCATCTACATTTTCAAAGTATACAAAGGCAAATCCTCTTGAATGTCTAGACTGCTGGTCATATACAATAGATACATCAGCAATTGGGCCATATTTAGAGAACATTTCTCTTAGATCTCTTTCTGTAGTATACAAGCTCAATCCAAATACTCCAAGACAACAGTTAGGATCAGGATTTGCCCGATTCCCAACATGACGCCAGCGAGTAGACATGGGAGAATGACTGTGGCTATGCCGTCTTCGATAATCTCTGCTGTAAGATCTGCTACGAGATCTTCTATGGGACCGGGACCGAGATCGTGACCTTGTATAATGCCTCCGAGAACTTCTTCTGGATCTAGACCTAGATTCCGATCTGGACCTGGACTTTGATCTGGAACGCCTGGAATCTTCCTTGGAGCGAGACCTTGCAGGGGTATGACTTGCAGATTTCCCAGATCCATGAGCACTTCCGCTTCTGGAAGCAGAACGGGATTCCCCCTCGCCGTAGTTCTCCTCGCCGCTGTCGCTCATGACTTTCACTGCTGTCGCCGCTCGATGTGCTTCAATCGAAGCTGCCAACCTCTCGCACCTTCAGTGTAGAGGCTCCGCCGCAGCCTCACACCACACACCGGTGCCCCAGGCACTGAGAACCGAAACGCTCCGCGCCGCCTCCGCTCGGGCTCTCCACACAAGGTCTTAGGCCCCGGCATCGACGTGAGAGGAATCCTGAGAGGCCCCCTAGCAACTCCCATGGGCACTGGCCTTTTCTGAGGCCACAGGAGCGGGTCCCTGAGGTCCCCATGCTAAGACGAGAGCACCTGCTCCAACTCAAGATAATCCAGGAGGTTCTCCCCTCCAGGCGAGATGAGGCCCATTTCCCCTGAGGCATCTCGAGGCTAATCACACCTAACCTCTGGAACTTCCAAAGGGTCTTTGACCCCCCTGCGGCAAGTCAAGAAGATCACCAACATACCCGTCTCCACTCGAGATGAAGCACGAGGGTCCCACCCACATCCAGAGGAGCCCCGTTTCCGCCTCGTATCTAGAGAGGAGGGATCCTTTCCCTGCGTGGTCGGGAAAGAATTCCTGGCGTTCCCGTCGCATCTCAAGAGGAAGTGCTCTCCACAGGAAAGGCCAGAGGAACTCCAGGGTCGTGCCACCATTCCAAGAGTTCCCCAGATGTCTCAGTCCATTCCAGAGGAACCTGTTTTCCCTGCACTGCCATGACTTTCACGCCGAGGATCGTCTCACACCAAGGTGGCATGTGGGACAGCCCTGTGGGAAAGCCTCATGGGAAAGCCTAGAGGGAAAGCCACAGATCCCTTGATCCACGCGACGGGAAGCGTGACACTGCTGCTACCGCTCAGGAGGAAAGCGCACGTGCATGCCCCCACTCGAGACGAGGACTGACTCCCCTGGGGAGACTCCAGAAGTACCACAAGATCCATGTCAGCACTGGAGAGGAATCTTCAGGTTCCAGCCCCGACTTCACACAAGGTCTTAGGCCCCGGCATCGACAGGAGAGGAATCCTGAGAGGCCCCCTAGAAACTTGAATGGGGACTGGCCTTTCCTGAGGCCACCAGAGCTGGCCCCTGAGGTCCCCGTCGTAAGTCGAGAGCACCTGCCGCAACTCGAGAAAATCCAGGAGGTTCTCCCCTCCAGGCGAGATGAGGCCCATTTCCACTGAGGTGTCTCGAGGCTAATCACACCTAACCTCTGGAACTTCCAAAAGGTACTTTACACCCTTGCTGCAACTCAAGAAGTTCCCCGACATACCCGTCTCCACTCGAGAATAAGCAAGATGGTCCCCCCTACATCCACAGGAGGCGCGTTTCCGCCTCGTCGCTCGAGATGAGGGATCCTTTCCTTCCGGGGACCAGCGTGAGGAATTCCGCCTATGGCAAAGGTCATGAGGAAGGAGGCTTGGCATGCGCAAAGGCGTGATCAAGCCTCAGGTAACCCCCTGTTCCCGAGCATCGAACCCCAAAACCAGAGTCTGTTTTATGCTCTCACCTACACTTCTGACTTTACGGGGGCTCTCCCCCATAACTGTTTCTCTCGGAGAAGAAGTAAACGTGCAGCTTCAAGGCAATAAATATTCTTGGGCATGACAAGAGTGTTTCAGCTTGCCGACTCCTCTGAAGGTTATCTAGCCCACCTTTATAGGTTTGTCCGGCCACATGTGATTGTTTACAGCCTCCCAACCTGAGAGGCATGAGATGTTTTAGACTTACTAAAGGCAAATTATTTTGGGGAGTTAGAAATTATTAGTATAGTTGGTTAGGAATTATATTGGTGAAGGGTTCTTCATTTGTTGTGTCAAAAATTGCTGCTAATTCCCTGCTCTGGGTGGGACAAGGATATTTTAGGTCAAACCTCTCTGCTGACAGACCAGCTTGTGTGACAGGATTATCCATACTGCTGCCACTAGGCACAAGATTGTTTACTGCCTCTCAACTGTAAACAGCACAGAGAGTTTTGGAGTATTTTGAGAGTCTTAATTAGCATAGGACTTTTTCTTCTTGTTGAGTCAATGATTGCCACCAGGCCTCCATATCCTTAGGCACTTGGGAATATATTAATCAATGTATTTGGAATATAGCAAAGGAAATATAGCAGTTTTTGATGTTAGCAATACTAGACTTTTTGAGTTAATGGATTTTCACTTTTGTAATAGATCACTGTACTTTGTTATATATCACTGTGTCCTTTCTATGTAAGAATGTAACTTTATCATATCTTAAGACTAAATAGATCTTAAGGGGAGAATTGATGAAAGGATTTTCATTTGTTAGGCTGATGTTTGCTGATAAATCTCCATGTTCCCTACCCTTATAATGAATATAACTAGTATATAGGAGAAATAAGTATTAACCTTTAAGCATATAGGAGAAATAAGAATTCACCTTTAAGACTAATCATGTTAACCTTGGGTTAAATAAATTCCTTTCTTGATTGTAACTCACTACACCCTCACCCTATAGGAATGTAACTTTATTTGGAGGGTGGTGCCTGGTTTAAGAAAAAACACCCTTGGAAGAAATAAGTTTATTTGGTTATCAGAAAGAAAGGATCATAAAATGTCAGCAGGTCTCATTCATGGCCAGAAGATGATGTAAGATCCCTAAGACCTTTTTTTTATACATTTATGTGAAGCACCTGATTTTGATAAAGGTCAGGATGCCGACTCCTGCGTGACTCTGTATTCATCCCTATGTGTAACAAGAGGTATACAAGCAAAACCAAAAATAAAGAAATCAGATCAGTTTCCGGAAAGACTGATTCCCCCATGTCGCTTCTTTTTTGCTCCCGTTTTTCTGGCTGAATTCTCTACTGGAGGATGGATGCTATTCCACGTAATCCAAGTTATTCAGCCTCTTTTTCTCCAATAATCTTCCTACTACACAATCCATTTCTAATCTCTTTATATCTGGGATTAAATATGTATATTTCCAAAGACGACGACTACGTCCCCACCTTCGAATCACGCTGGATCCACCGGGGCTGGACCACGGGACTTTCCCTGCTTGGTCGGGAAAGTATTCCCGGCGTTCCCACCGCATCTCAAGAAGAGGCGCTCTCCACAGGAAAGGCGAGAGGAACTCCAGGGTCGTGCCACAATTCCAAGAGTCCCCCAGATGTCTCAGTCCATTCCAGAGGAACCTGTTTTCCCTGCACTGCCTTGATTTTCACGCCGAGGATCGACTGGCACCATGGTGGCACGTGGGACAGCGATGTGGGAAAGCCTCGTGGGAAAGCCTCGAGGGAAAGCCCCGTGAGAAATACCTCGAGGGAAAGACATAGATCTCTTGATCCACGCGACGGGCAGCGTGACACTGCTACTGCAGCTCAGGAGGTAAGCGTTCTTGCATGATCCCGCTGAGAAGAGGACTGACACCCCTGGGGAGACTCAAGAAGTACCCCAAGAACCATGTCACCACGGGAGAGGAATCCTCAGGTACCGGCCTCGACTTCACACAAGGTCTTAGGCCCCACCATCGACGGGAGAGGAATCCTGAGAGGCCCCGTAGCCACTCGGATGGTAACTGGCCTTTCCTGACGCCACCAGAGCGGGTCCCTGAGGTCCCAGCGTACGTTGAGAACACCTGCCACAATTCGAGAAAATCCAGGAGGTTCTCCCCTCCAGGCAAGATGAGGCCAATTTCCGCTGAGGCACTCGAGGCTAATCACACCTAAACTCTGGAAATTCCAAAGGTTCCTTCACAACCTTGCTGAAACTCAAGAAGTTCCCCGACATACCGTCTCCACTCCAGAGGAAGCACGAGGGTCCCGCCCACATCCCGAGGAGCCCCGTTTCTGCCTCGGACCTCGAGATGACGGATCCTTTCCCTGCTTGGTCGGGAAAGAATTCCCGGCGTTCCCGTCCCATCTCAAGAGGAGGCGCTCTCCACAGGAAAGGCGAGCGGAACTCCAGGGTCGTACCACCATTCCAAGAGTCCCCCAGATGTCACAGTCCATTCCAGAGGAACCTGTTTTCCCTGCACTGCCTCGACTTTCAAACCGAGGATCGACTCACACCATGGTGGCAGGTGGGACAGCCCTGTGGGAAAGACTCTTGGGAAAGCCTTGAAGGAAAGACTTGAGTGAAAGCTACAGATCCCTTGACCACGCGTTAGGAAGCGTGACACTGCTGCTACAGCTCGGGAGGAAAGCGCACGTGCATGCCCACACTCGAGACGAGGACTGACTTCCCTGGGGAGACTCTAGAAGTACCCCAAGAACCATGTCAGCACTGGAGAGGAATCCTCAGGATCCGGCCTCGACTCCACACAAGGTCTTAGGCCCCGGCATCGACCCAAGAGGAATCCCGAGAGTCCCCCTGGCAACTTGCATGGGGACTGGCCTTTCCTGAGGCCACGAGACAGGTTCCCTGAGGTCCCCGTCGTAATTCGAGAGCACCTGCCGTAACTCGAGAAAATCCAGGAGGTTCTCCCCTACAGGCAAAATGAGGCCTATTTCCACTGACGAATCTAGAGGCTAAGCACACCTAACCTCTGGAACTTCCAATGGTTCCTTCACACACTTGCTGCAACTCAAGAGCTTTCCCGACATACCCGTCTACACTCAAAGGAAGCACGAGGGTCCCGCCCACATCCAGAGAAGCCCCGATCCCCCCTCGAGGCTCCAAAGGAGAGATCTTTTAACTGCTTGCATTTCCCGAGTCAAAGACCTTGTGTTGAGTTGGGACCGGAAACTGCGGATTCCTCTCCAGTGCTGATGTGGATTTTTGGGTACTTCTGGACTCTCCACAGGGGAGTCAGTCCTCGTCTCGAGTGGGGAAATGCACGTGGGCTTTCCTCCCTAACGGTGGCAGCAGTGTCATGCTACCCGACGGGTGGATCAAGGGATGTGTGGCTTTCCCTGTAGGATTTCACATGAGGCTTTCCCACGAGGCTAACACACAGGGCTGTCCCACGTGCCACCGTGGTGTGAGTCGATCCTCAACGTGACAGTCAAGGCAGTGCAGGTAAAAGAGTTTCCTTTGGAATGGACTCAGTCCTCTGGGGGACTCTTGGAATGGTGGCACGACCCTGGAGTTCCTCTCGCCTTTCCTGTGGAGAGCGCTTCCTCTTGGATGCGACGGGAATGCCAGGAATTCTTTCCCGACCACGCAGGGAAAGGATCCCTCATCTCGAGCTACAAGGTGGAAAAGGGCCTTCTCTGGATGTGCAAGGGACGCTCGCGCTTCCTCTCGAGTGGACAAGGGTATGTCGGGGAACTTCTTGAGTTGCAGCAAGGGTGTGAAGGACCCTATGGAAGTTCCAAAGGTTAGATGTGATTAGCCTCGAGTCGCCTCAGCGGAAATGGGCCTCATCTAGCCTGGAGGGGAGAATCTCCAGGATTTTCTCGAGTTGCGGTAGGTGCTCTCGATTTACGACGGGGACCACAGGGACCCTATCTGGTGGCCTCAGGAAAGGCCACTATCCGTGCGAGTTGCTTATTGGCCTCTCAGGATTCCTCTCCCTTCAATGCTGGGGCCTAAGACCTTTTGTGAAGTCGGGGCCGTAAACTGAGAATTATTCTCCAGTGCTGACATGGATCTTGGGGTACTTCTGGAGTCTCCCCAGGGCAGTCAGTCCTCGTCTCGAGTGGGGGCATGCACGTGCGCTTTCCTCCCGAGCTGTGGAAGCAGTGTAACGCTTCCCATCGCGTGGATCAAGGGATCTGTGGCTTTCCCTCGAGGCTTTCCCTCAAGGCTTTCCCACGAGGCTTTCCTACGAGGCTTTACCACAGGGCTGTCCCACGTGCCACTGTGGTTTGAGTCGATCTTCGGCGTGAAAGTCGAGGCAGTGTGGGGAAAACAGGTTCCTCTGAAATGGACTGAGACATCTGGGGGACTCTTGGAATGGTGGCCTGACCTGGAGTACCTATCCCCTTTCCTGTGGAGAGGGCCTCCTCTTGAGATGCGACGGGAACCTCGGGAATTCTTTTTCGACCAAGTAGGGAAAGGATCCCTCATCTCGAGCAAAGAGGCGGAAACGGGGCTCCTTTGGATGTGGGCGGGTGCCGGGAGCCAGTGTGAGGAATCCCGCCCATGACAAGGTCATGAGGAAGGAAGCTGACATACGCAAGGCGTGCTCAGACTTCAGGGACCCCTCTGGAAATTCCTAAGCATGTACCCCAGCAAAAATCTGCCGGCTTTTGTGCTCTGCTTTTCCACTCTTCTGACATTTTCTGGAAAAAGTCAATTCAGGGCTTTAGTCTTCTGCATTTGAAAGAGTGTTTCAATCCAAAAACCCTCTGATGGCTTTCTAGCCTGCCTGCAGGACTCGTACAGCTGCGCATGTGATTGTTTGAGGCCTCCTGACCGCAGGAGGCACAGGAAGCTTAAAACATCCTAGGAATGTAGGAGCTTCCGAGGAGTCAAAATCTTTAGAATAGGACTGATTAAAGGTTTCATTTTTTGGGTCAATGCTTGCTGCCAAATTTTCATATCCTTTATTTTTAGATATAGTTGGTATATAGAAAAACAAGTAGTAGACCTGGTATTAGCAACATTAGATCTTCGAGTTAAGTACCTTCTTTGTTATATCCCACTGCACCTTTGTTCTATAGAGATGTAACTTTAATGCTTTAAGGAGATGCAAATTAAAGAAAATCACTTCAGGGGAAACAAAATCAACATTCATTAAGGAAGAGAGATAAAAAGTGTTAACAAGCTTCTTGGCCAGAAGATAATGTAAATCACCTGAGACCTTTTGTATACAAAATGATGTATAGAAAGAGTCTGGGCTGCGAACGCTACATAATTCTGTGTTACCCATTGATCTCCGTGTTTTATCAAAAGTATAAAAGGCCTTCTGAACAATAAAGGACGGGGGCCAGGGGCCGGGGACCAGTTTCTCGGACCAGTTTCTCGAACTAGTCTCTCGGCCTGGTTTCTTGGGACTCTGGCTCCCCCCATGTCTCTCTCTCTCCTCTTCTCTCCCCTTCCCTCTCTCTGCTCTTTACTTTAACTTCAGGCTGAATCTCCATCTGGGGCGCGGAGGCTCGCCAGGTCTACTTACTTGCCCCGGCTGTTAAGACCCGCGCGAAAGGGAGCTTAAGGCGAGGCACCCTTAGATATTCAAGCGGGCGCCGGTGGCCCAGCGTAGATGGTGCAAATTCCTTGTCTGGAATTTTATTGGCCTTCCGCGTAAACCAAGCTATTCAGCCCTCTTCCTCCACTTAATCTTCTTACTACACTATAGTTTCCTAATCTAATCTTACATTAATAAATAAACAAGTCTTTCCACGCCAACGCCGTCCACCCTTCGAATTCCCTGGATCCACCGGGGCTGGACCCCGGCAGGCGGGACCCTTCTGCTTCCTCTCGAGTGCATACGGGTATATCGGGGAACTTCTTGAGTTGCAGCAAGGGTGTGAAGGAACCTTTGGACGGTTCAGGGGGTAGGTGTGATTGGCCTCGAGATGCTTCAGCAATAATTCGCCTCTGTTCGCCTGGAGGGGAGAACCTCCAGGATTTTCTCGACTTGCGGCAGGTGCTCTCGACTTACGACGGGGACCTCAGGGACCCGCTCTGGTGGCCTCAGGAAAGGCAGGTCCCCATGCGAGTTGCTAGGGGACCTCCCTGGATTCCTCTACCGTAGATGCCGGAACCTAAGACCTTGTCTGGAGTTGGGGCCGGAACGTGAGGATTTCTCTCCAGGCCTGACATGGATCCTGGGGTACTTCTGGAGTCTCCCTAGGCGATTCAGTCCTCATCTCGAGTGGGGGCATTCACGTGCGCTTTCCTCCCGAGCTCTAGAACCAGTGTCAGTCTTCCCGGCCCGACGATCAAGGGATCTGTGGCTTTCCCTTTGGGCATTCCCACCAAGTTTTCCAAACAGGCTTTCCCACAGGGCTGTCCCAAGTGCCACCGTTGTGTGGGTCGATCATCTGCATGAATGTCGAGGCAGTGCAGGGAAAACAGGTGTCCCTGGCATGGACTGAGACATCTGGAGGACTCTGGGAATGGTGGCACGACCCTGGAGTTCCTCTGGCCTTTCCTGTGGAGAGCGCCTGTTCTTGAGAGGCGACGGGAACACCGGGAATTCTTTCCCGACCACACACTGAAAGGATTCCCCGTCTCGAGCTAGGAGGCGGAAACGGGGCTCCTCTGGATGTGGGCGGGACTCTCGTCCTTCCTCTCGAGTGGAGACGGGTATGTCGGGGAACTTCTTGAGTTGCAGAAAGGGTGTGAAGGATCCTTTGGAAGTTCCTGAGGTTAGGTGTGATTAGCCTCGAGACACCTCAGCGGAAATGGGCCTCATCTCGCCTGGAGGGGAGAACCTCCTGGATTTTCTCGAGTTGTGGCACGTGCTCTGGACTTACGACGGGGACCTCAGGGACCCGCTCTGGTGGCCTCAGGAAAGACCATTCCCCATGCGAGTTGCTCGGGGGCCTCTCGGGATTCCTCTTCCATCGATGCCGGGGTCTAAGACCTTGTGTGGAGTCGGTGCTGGAACCTGAGGATTCCTCTCCAGTGCTGACATGGATCTTGGGGTACTTCTGGAGTCTCCCCAGGGGAGTCAGTCCTCGTCTCGAGTGGGGGCATGCACGTGCGCTTTACTCTCGAGCTGTAGCAGCAGTGTCACGCTTCCCTTCGCGTGGCTCAAGGGATCTGTGGCTTTCCCTCGAGGCTTTCCCAGGAGGCTTTCCCACGAGGCTTTTCCACAGGGCTGTCCCACGTGCCACCGTGGTGTGACTCGATCCTCGGCTTGATGTCGAGGCAGTGGAGGGAAAACAGGTTTCCCTGGAATGGACTGAGACATCTGCGGGACTCTGGGAATGGTGGCACGACCCTGGAGTTCTTCTTGCCTTTCCTGTGGAGAGTGCCTCCTCTTGAGATGCGACGGGAATGCCGGGAATTCTTCCCCGACCACGCAGGAAAGGATCCCTCCTCTCGAGCAAGGAGGCGGAAACGGGGTTCCTCTGGATGTGAGCGGGATTCTCGTGCTTCCTCTCGAGTGGAGACGGATATGTCGGGAACCTCTTGAGTTGCAGCAAGGGTGTGAAGGACCCTTTGGAAGTTCCAGAGGTTAGGTGTGAATAGCCTCGAGACGCCTCAGCGGAAATGGGCCTCATCTCGCCTGGAGGGGAGAACCTCTTGGATTTTCTCGAGTTGCGGCAGGTGCTCTCGACTTACGACGGGGACCCCTGGGACCCGCTCTGGAGGACTCAGTAAAGGCCAGTTCCCATGCGAGTTGCTCGGGGGCCTCTCGGGATTCCTCTCCCGTCGATGCTGGGGCCTAAGACCTTGTGTGGAGTCAGTGTCGGAACCTGAGGATTCCTCTCCAGTGCTGACATGGATCTTGGGGTACTTCTGGAGTCTCCCCAGGGGAGTCAGTCCTCGTCTTGAATGGGGGCATGCACGTGCGCTTTCCTCCCGAGCGTTAGCAGCAGTGTCGCGCTTCCCTTCGCGTAAATCAAGGGATCAGGGGCTTTCCAAGGAGGCTTTCCCACGAGGCTTTCCCACGAGGCTTTCCCACAGGGCTGTCCCACATGCAACCGTGGTGTGAGTCGATCCTCGGCTTGAAAGTCGAGGCAGTGCAGGGAAAATAGGTTTCCCTGGAATGTTGGGAGACATCTGGTTGTCTCTGGGAATGGTGGCACTACCCTGGAGTTCCTCTCGCCTTTCCTGTGGAGAGTGCCTCCTCTTGAGATGCGAAGGGAACGCCGGGAATTCTTTCCCGACCACGCAGGGAAAGGATCCCTCCTCTCAAGCTAGGAGGCGGAAACGGGGCTCCTCTAGATGTGGGTGGAACTCTCGTGCTTCTTCTCGAGTGGAGACGGGTATGTCGGGGAACTTCTTGAGTTGCAGCAAGGGTGTGAAGGACCCTTTGGAAATTCCAGATATGAGATGTGATTAGCCTCGAGACGCCTCTGCGGAAATGGGCCTCATCTCGCCTGGAGGGGAGAACCTCCTGGATTTTCTCGAGTTGCGGCACGTGCTCTCGACTAACGTCGGGAACCTCAGGGAGCCGCTCTGGTGGCCTCAGGAAAGGCAAGTCCCCATGCGAGTTGCTCGGGGGCCTCACAGGGGCCTCTCGGGTTTCCTCTTCCGTCGATGCTGGGGACTAAGACCTTGTGTGGAGTCAGTGCCGGAACCTGAGGATTCCTCTCCAGTGCTGACATGGATATTGGGGTACTTCTGGAGTCTCCCCAGGGGAGTCAGTCCTCGTCTCGAGTGGGGTCATGCACGTGCGCTTTCCCTCCGAGCTGTAGCAGCAGTGTCGCGCTTCCCTTCGCGTGGATCAAGGGATCTGTGGCTTTCCCTCGAGGCTTTCCCACGAGGCTTTCCCACAGGGCTGTCCCACGTACCACCGTGGTGTGAGTCGATCCTCGGCTTGAAAGTCGAGGCAGTGCAGGGAAAACAGGTTTCCCTGGAATGGACTGAGACATCTGGGGGACTCTGGGAATGGTGGCAGGACCCTGGAGTTCCTCTCAGCCTTTCCTGTGGAGAGCGCCTCCTCTTGAGATGCGACGGGAACGCCGGGAATTCTTTCCCGACCACGCAGGGAAAGGATCCCTCCTCTCGAGCTAGGAGGCGGAAACGGGGCTCCTTCTGGATGTGGGCGGAACTCTCGTGCTTCCTCTCGAGTGGAGACGGGTAATGTCGGCGGAACTTCTTGAGTTGCAGCAAGGGTGTGAAGGACCCTCTGGAAGTTCCAGAGGTTAGGTGTGATTAGCCTCGAGACGCTCTAGCGGTAAATGGGCCTCATCTCGCCTGGAGGGGAGAACCTCACTGGATTTCCTCGAGTTGCGGCAGGTGCTCTCGACTTACGACGGAGACCTCAGGGACCCGCTCTGGTGGCCTCAGGAAAGGCCAGTCCCCAGGCGAGTTGCTCGGGGGCCTCTCGGGGCCTCTCGGGTTTCCTCTCCCTTCGATGCTGGGGCCTAAGATCTTGTGTAGGAGTCGGTGCCGGAACCTGAGGCATTCCTCTCCAGTGCTGACATGGATCTTGGGGTAGCTTCTGGAGTCTCCCCAGGGGAGTCAGTCCTCGTCTCCGAGTGGGGGCATGCACGTTCGACTTTCCTCCCGAGCTGTAGCAGCAGTGTCACGCTTCCCTTCACGTGGATCAAGGGATCTGTGGCTTTCCCAAGGAGGCTTTCCCACGATGGCTTTCCCACGAGGCTTTCCCACAGGGCTGTCCCAACGTGCCACCGTGGTGTGAGTCGATCCTCGGCTTGAAAGTCGAGGCAGTGCAGGGAAAACAGGTTTCCCTGGAAATGGACTGAGATCATCTGGGGGAACTCTGGGAATGGTGGCACGACCCTGGAGTTCCTCTCGCCTTTCCTGTGGAGAGCGCCTCCTCTTGAGATGCGACGGGAACGCCGGGAATTCTTTCCCGACCACGCAGGGAAAGGATCCCTCCTCTCGAGCTAGGAGGCGGAAACGGGGCTCCTCTGGATGTGGGCGGGACTCTCGTGCTTCCTCTCGAGTGGAGACGGGTATGTCGGGGAACTTCTTGAGTTGCAGCAAGGGTGTGAAGGACCCTTTGGAAGTTCCAGAGGTTAGGTGTGACTTAGCCTCGAGACGCCTCAGCGGAAATGGGCCTCATCTCGCCTGGAGGGGAGAACCTCCTGGATTTTCTCGAGTTGCGGCAGGTGCTCTCGACTTACGACGGAGGACCTCAGGGACCCGCTCTGGTGGCCTCAGGAAAGGCCAGTCCCCATGCGAGTTGCTCGGGGGCCTCTCGGGATTCCTCTCCCTGTCGATGCCGGGGCCTAAGATCTTGTGTGGAGTCGGTGCCGGAACCTGAGGATTCCTCTCCAGTGCTGACATGGATCTTGGGGTACTTCTGGAGTCTCCCCAGTGGAGTCAGTCCTCGTCTCGAGTGGGGGCATGCACGTGCGCTTTCCTCCCGAGCTGTAGCAGCAGTGTCACGCCTTCCCTTCGCGTGGATCAAGGGATCTGTGGCTTTCCCTCGAGGCTTTCCCACGAGGCTTTCCCACGAGGCTTTCCCACAGGGCTGTCCCACGTGCCACCGTGGTGTGAGTCGATCCTCGGCTTGAAAGTCGAGGCAGTGCAGGGAAAATAGGTTTCCCTGGAATGGACTGGAGACATCTGGGGGACTCTGGGAATGGTGGCACGACCCTGGAGTTCCTCTCGCCTTTCCTGTGGAGAGCGCCTCCTCTTGAGATGCGACGGGAAATGCCGGGAATTCTTTCCCGACCACGCAGGGAAAGGATCCCTCCTCTCGAGCTAGGAGGCGGAAACGGGGCTCTTCTGGATGTGGGCGGGACTCTAGTGTTTCCTCTCGAGTGGAGACGTGTATGTCGGGGAACTTCTAGAGTTGCAGCAAGGGTGTGAAGGACCCTTTGGAAGTTCCAGAGATTAGGTGTGATTAGCCTCGAGACGCCTCAGCGGAAATGGGCCTCATCTCGCCTGGAGGGGAGAACCTCCTGGATTTTCTCGAGTTGCGGCAAGTGCTCTCGACTTACGACGGGGACCTCAGGGACCCGACTCTGGTGGCCTCAGGAAAGGCCAGTCCCCATGCGAGCTTGCTCGGGGCCTCTCGGGATTCCTCTCCCGTTGATGCTGGGGCCTAAGACCTTGTGTGGAGTAAGGTGCCGGAACCTGAGGATTCCTCTCCAGTGCTGACATGGATCTTGGGGTACTTCTGGAGTCTCCCCAGGGGAGTCAGTCTCGTCTCGAGTGGGGGCATGCACGTGGCTTTCCTACCCAGGCTGTAGCAGCAGTGTCACCATTCTCTTCGCGAGGATCAACGGATCTGTGGCTTTCCCTCGAGGCTTTCCCACGAGGCTTTCCCACGAGGCTTTCCCACAGGGCTGTCCCACGTTCCACCGTGGTGTTAGTCGATCCTCGGCTTGAAAGTCGAGGCAGTGCAGGGAAAACAGGTTTCCCTGGAATGGACTGAGTCATTCTGGGGGACTCTGGGAATGGTGGCACGACCCTGGAGTTCCTCTCGCCTTTCCTGTGGAGAGCGCCTCCTCTTGAGATGCGACGGGAACGCCGGGAATTCTTTCCCGAACACGCAGGGAAAGGATCTCTCCTCTCGAGCTAGGAGGCGGAAACGGGGCTCCTCTCGATGTAGGCGGGACTCTCGTGCTTCCTCTCGAGTGGAGACGGGTATGTCGGGGAACTTCTTGAGTTGCAGCAAGGGTGTGAAGGACCCTTTGGAAGTTCCAGATCTTTAGGATGTGATTAGCCTCAAGTCGCCTCTGCGGTAAATGGGCCTCATCTCTCCTGGAGGGGAGAACCTCCTGGATTTTCTCGAGTTGCGGCAGGTGCTCTCGACTTACGACGGAGACCCCTGGTACCCGCTCTGGTGGCCTCAGGAAAGGCCAGTCCCCATGCGAGTTGCTCGGGGCCTCTCAGGGATTCCTCTCCCTTCGATGCCGGTGCCTAAGATCTTGTGTGGAGTTGGTTCCGGAACCTGAGCATTCCTCTCCAGTGCTGACATGGATCTTGGGGTACTTCTGGTAGTCTCCCCAGGGAAAGTCAGTCCTCGTCTCGAGTGGGGGCATGCACGTGCGCTTTCCTCCCGAGCTGTAGCAGCAGTGTCACGCTTCACTTCGCGTGGATCAAGGGATCTATGGCTTTCCCAAGGAGGCTTTCCCACGAGGTTTTCCCACGAGGCTTTCCCACAGGGCTGTCCCACGTGCCACCGTGGTGTGAATCGATCCTCAGCTTGAAAGTCGAGGCAGTGCAGGGAAAACAGGTTTCCCTGGAATGGACTGAGACATCTGGGGGAATCTGGGAATGGTGGCACGACCCTGGAGTTCCTCTCGCCTTTCCTGTGGAGAGCGCCTTCTCTTGAGATGCGACGGGAACGACCGGGAATTCCTTCCCGACCACGCAGGGTAACGATACCTCCTCTCGAGCTAGGAACGGAAACGGGGCTCCTCTGGATGTGGGTGGGATTATCGTGCTTCCTCTCGAGTGGAGACGGGTATGTTCGGGGCATCTTCTTGAGTTGCAGCAAGGTGTGTGAAGGACCTTTGGAATTTCCAGATGTTAGGTGTGATTAGCCTCGAGACTGCCTCAGCGGAAATGGGCCTCATCTCGCCTGGAGGGGAGAACCTCCTGGATTTTCTCGAGCTTGCGGCAGGTGCTCTCGACTTATGATGGGGACCATCAGGGACCCGCTCTGGTGGCTTCAGGAAAGGCCAGTCCCCATGCGAGTTGTTCGGGGGCCTCTCGGGATTCCTCTCCCGTCGATGCCGGGGCCTAAGACCTTGTGTGGAGTCGGTGCCGGAACCTGAGGATTCCTCTCCAGTGCTGACATGGATCTTGGGATACTTCTGGAGTCTCCCCTGGGAGTCAGTCCTCGTCTCGAGTGGGGGCATGCACGTGCGCTTTCCTCCCGAGCTGTAGCAGAAGTGTCACGCTTCCCTTCGCGTGGATCAAGGGATCTGTGGCTTTCCCTCGAGGCATTTCCCACGAGGCTTTCCCACGAGGCTTTCCCACAGGGCTGTCCCAGCGTGCCCCCTTCATGTGAGTCGATCCCCGGCTTGAAAGTCGAGGCAGTGCAGGGAAAACAGGTTTCCCTGGAATGGACTGAGACATCTGAGGGACTCTGGGAATGGTGGCACGACCTTGGAGTTCCTCTCGCCTTTCCTGTGGAGAGCGCCTCCTCTTGAGATGCGACGGGAACGCCGGGAATTCTTTCCCGACCACGCAGGGAAAGGATCCCTCCTCTCGAGCTAGGAGGCGGAAACGGGGCTCCTCTGGATGTGGCCGGGACTCTCGTGCTTCCTCTCGAGTGGAGATCGGGTATGTCGGGGAACTTCTTGAGTTGCAGCAAGGGTGTGAAGGACCCTTTGGAAGTTCCAGAGGTTAGGTGTGATTAGCCTCGAGACGCCTCAGCGGAAATGGGCCTCATCTCGCCTGGAGGGGAGAACCTCCTGGATTTTCTCGAGTTGCGGCAGGTGCTCTCGACTTACGACGGGGACCTCAGGGACCCGCTCTGGTGGCCTCAGGAAAGGCCAGTCCCCATGCGAGTTGCTCGGGGCCTCTCGGGATTCCTCTCCCGTCGATGCCGGGGCCTAAGAACCTTGTGTGGAGTCGGTGCCGGAACCTGAGGATTCCTCTCCAGTGCTGACATGGATCTTGGGGTACTTCTGGAGTCTCCCCAGGGGAGTCAGTCCTCGTCTCGAGTGGGGGCATGCAACGTGCGCTTTCCTCCCGAGCTGTAGCAGCAGTGTCACGCTTCCCTTCGCGATGGATCAAGGGATCTGTGGCTTTCCCTCGAGGCTTTCCCGAGCTTTCCCACGAGGCTTTCCCACAGGGCTGTCCCACGTGCCACCGTGGTGTGAGTCGATCCTCGGCTTGAAAGTCGAGGCAGTGCAGGGAAAACAGGTTTCCCTGGAATGGACTGAGACATCTGGGGGACTCTGGGAATGGTGGCACGACCCTGGAGTTCCTCTCGCCTTTCCTGTGGAGAGCGCCTCCTCTTGAGATGCGACGGGAACGCCGGGAATTCTTTCCCGACCACGCAGGGAAAGGATCCCTCCTACTCGAGCTAGGAGGCGGAAACGGGGCTCCTCTGGATGTGGGCGGGACTCTCGTGCTTCCTCTCGAGTGGAGACGGGTATGTCGGGGAACTTCTTGAGTTGCAGCAAGGGTGTGAAGGACCCTTTGGAAGTTCCAGAGGTTAGGTGTGATTAGCCTCTGAGACGCCTCAGCGGAAATGGGCCTCATCTCGCCTGGAGGGGAGAACCTCCTGGATTTTCTCGAGTTGCGGCAGGTGCTCTCGACTTACGACGGGGACCTCAGGGACCCGCTCTGGTGGCCTCAGGAAAGGCCAGTCCCCAGGCGAGTTGTTCGGGGGCCTCTCCGGATTCCTCTCCCGTCGATGCCGGGGCCTAAGACCTTGTGTGTAGTCGGTGCCGGAACCTGAGGATTCCTCTCCAGTGCTGACATTGGATCTTAGGGGTTCTTCTGGAGTCTCCCCAGGGGAGTCAGTACTTGTCTCGAGTGGGGGCATGCACGTGCGCTTTCCTCCCGAGCTGTAGCAGCAGTGTCACGCTTCCCTTCACGAGGATCAAGGGATCTGTGGCTTTCCCTCGAGGCTTTCCCACTAGGCTTTCCCACGAGGCTTTCCCACAGGGCTGTCCCACGTGCCACCGTGGTGTGAGTCGATCCTCGGCTTGAAAGTCGAGGCAGTGCAGGGAAAACAGGTTTCCCTGGAATGGACTGAGACATCTGGGGGACTCTGGGAATGGTGGCACGACCCTGGAGTTCCTCTCGCCTTTCCTGTGGAGAGCGCCTCCTCTTGAGATGCGACGGGAATGCGGGAATTCTTTCCCGACCACGCAGGGAAAGGATCCCTCCTCTCGAGCTAGGAGGCGGAAACGGGGCTCCTCTGGATGTGGGCGGGACTCTCGTGCTTCCTCTCGAGTGGAGACGGGTATGTCGGGGAACTTCTTGAGTTGCAGCAAGGGTGGTGAAGGACCCTTTGGAAGTTCCAGAGGTTAGGTGTGATTAGCCTCGAGACGCCTCAGCGGAAATGGGCCTCATCTCGCCTGGAGGGGAGAACCTCCTGGATTTTCTCGAGTTGCGGCAGGTGCTCTCGACTTACGACGGGGACCTCAGGGACCCGCTCTGGTGGCCTCAGGAAAGGCCAGTCCCCATGCGAGTTGCTCGGGGGCCTCTTCGGGATTCCTCTCCCGTCGATGCCGGGGCCTAAGACTCTTGTGTGGAGTCGGTGCCGGAACCTGAGGATTCCTCTCCAGTGCTGACATGGATCTTGGGGTACTTCTGGAGTCTCCCCAGGGGAGTCAGTCCTCGTCTCGAGTGGGGCATGCACGTGCGCTTTCCTCCCGAGCTGTAGCAGCAGTGTCACGCTTCCCTTCGCATGGATCAAGGGATCTGTGGCTTTCGCCTTAAGGCTTTCCCACGAGGCTTTCCCACAGGGCTGTCCCACGTGCCACCGTGGTGTGAGTCGATCCTCGGCTTGAAAGTCGGAGGCAGTGCAGGGAAAACAGGTTTCCCTGGAATGGACTGAGACATCTGAGGGACTCTGGGAATGGTGGCACGACCCTGGAGTTCCTCTCGCCTTTCCTGTGGAGAGCGCCTCCTCTTGAGATGCGACGGGAACGCCGGGAATTCTTTCCCGACCACGCAGGGAAAGGATCCCTCCTACTCGAGCTAGGAGGCGGAAACGGGGCTCCTCTGGATGTGGGCGGGACTCTCGTGCTTCCTCTCGAGTGGAGACGGGTATGTCGGGGAACTTCTTGAGTTGCAGCAAGGGTGTGAAGGACCCTTTGGAAGTTCCAGAGTGTTAGTGTGATTAGCCTCGAGACGCCTCAGCGGAAATGGGCCTCATCTCGCCTGGAGGGGAGAACCTCCTGGATTTTCTCGAGTTGCGGCAGGTGCTCTCGACTTACGATCGGGGACCTCAGGGACCCGCTCTGGTGGCCTCAGGAAAGGCCAGTCCGCATGCGAGTTGCTGCGCGGGCCTCTCGGGATTCCTCTCCCGTCGATGCCGGGGCCTAAGACCTTGTGTGGAGTCGGTGCCGGAAGCCTGAGGATTCCTCTCCAGTGCATGACTATGGATCTTGGGGTACTTCTGGAGTCTCCCCAGGGGAGTCAGTCCTCTGTCTCGAGTGGGGGCATGACACGTGCGCTTTCCTCCCGAGCTGTAGCAGCAGTGTCACGCTTCCTTCCGCGTGGATTCAAGGGATCTGTGGCTTTCCCTCGAGGCTTTCCCACGAGGCTTTCCCACGAGGCTTTCCCACAGGGCTGTCCCACGTGCCACCGTGGTGTGAGTCGATCCTCGGCTTGAAAGTCGAGCAGGAGAGAGAATTGTCCCCCACGATGTCTCCCATTCGCAGGGGAAACTGTTTTCCCCTGCACTGCCA
>NW_017196576.1:0-8446 GCF_001704415.2 Capra hircus
AAAAAAAGAGATAAGGGAGAGGATTGCAAGGGTGGTGCCACCATTCCCAGAGTACCCACGGATGCTCATTCCATTCCAGGGAAACCTGTTTTCCCTGCACTGCCTCTGACTTTCAAGCCCGAGCACGAGGATCGACTCACACCCGTTGGCACGTGGCACAGCCCTGTGGGAAGGCTCGTGGGAAAGCCTCGTGGGAAAGGGAGGAAGACACAGATCCCTTGATCCACGCGAAGGGAAGCGTGACACTGCTGCTTCAGCTCGGAGGAAATCGCACGTGCATGCCCCACTCGAGACGAGGACTGCTCCACTAGGGAGACTCCATTAGTCCCAAGATCCATGTCAGCACTGGAGAGGAATCCTCAGGTTCCAGCACTGACTCACACAAGGTCTTAGGCCCGGGCATCGACGGGAGAGGAATCCCGAGAGGGCCACGAGCAACACGCATGGGGACTGGCCTTTCCTGAGGCCACAAGAGCGGTCCCTGAGGTCCCCGTCGTAAGTCGAGAGCACCTGCCGCAACTCGAGAAAATCCAGAAGGTTCTCCCCTCCAGGCGAGATGAGGCCATTTCCGCTGAGACGTCTCGAGGCTAATCACACCTAAACCTCTGAAACTTCCAAAGGGTCCTTCACGTCCTTGGTGCAACTCAAGAAGTTCCCTGACATACCTGTCTCCACTCGAGAGGAAGCACGAGAGGCCTGCCCACATCCAGAGGAGCCCCGTTTCCTTCTCCCAGCTCGAGAGGAGGGATCCTTTCCCTGCGTTGTCGGGAAAGAATTCCGGCTTCCCATAGCGTCTCAAGAGGAGTCGCTCTCCACAGGAAAGGCGAGAGGAACTCCAGGGTGGTGCCACCATTCCCAGAGTCCCCCACATGTCTCAGTCCATTTCACGGAAACCTGTTTTACCTGCATTGCCTTGGCTCTCAAGCCGAGTATCCATTCAAACAACGGTGGCATGTGGACAGCCCTTTGGGAAAGCCTCGTGGGAAAGCCTCGTGGGAAAGACTCGAGGGAAAGCCACAGATCCCTTACTCCACAAGAAGAGAAGCGAGATACTGCAGCTACAGCTCGGGAGGTAAGCGCATGTGCATGCGCCCACTCCAGACGAGGACTGACTCCCTGGGGAGACTCCAGAAGTACCCAAGATCCATGTCAGCAAGGAGAGGAAACCTCAGGTTCCTGCACCGACTCCACACAAGGCCTTAGGCCCGGCATCGACGGGAGTGAAATCCCGAGAGGCCCCCGAGCAACTCGCATGGGGACTGGCCTTCCTGAGGCCACCAGAGCGAGTCCCTGAGGTCCCCGTCATAAGTCGAGAGAACCTGCCACAACTCGAGAAAATCCAGGAGGTTCTTCCCTCCAGACGAGATGAGCCCCATTTCCGCAGAGGCGACTCGAGTCTAATCACACCTAACCTCTGGACCTTCCAAAGGGCCCTTCACACCCTTGCTGCAACTCAAGAAGTTCCCTGACATACCCGTCTCACTCGAGAGGAAGCACGAGAGTCCGCCCACATCCAGAGGAGCCCTTTTTCTGCCTCCTAGCTCGACAGGAGGGATCCTTTCCTGCGTGTTCAGAAAAGAATTCTCAGCGTTCCCGTCACATATCAAGAGGGGGCTCTCCACAGGAAAGGCGAGAGGAACTCCAGGGTCGTGTCACCATTCCCAGAGTCCCCAGATGTCTCAGTCCATTCCAGGAAGCCTGTTTCCCCGGCACTGCCTCAACTTTCAAACCGAGGATCGACTGAACCGCGGTGGCACGTGGGACATCACTGGGGGAAAGCCTCGTTGGAAAGCCTGGTGGGAAAGCGTCGTGGGAAAGCCTCATGGGAAAGCCTCGAGGGAAAGCCACAGATCCTATGATCCACGGGAAGGAACGTGACACTGCTGCTACAGCTCGGGAGGAAAGGGCACGTGCATACCCGATGGAGACGAGGACTCACCCCCTGGGGGAGACTTCAGAAGTACCCAAGAGCGAAGTCAGCACTGCAGAGGAATCTCAGTTTCGACACCGACTCCACACAAGGTCTTAGGGCCCGGCATCGATGGGAGAGGAATCCCGAGCGGCCCCGAGCAACTCGAATGGGGACTGGCCTTTCCTGAGGCCACCAGAGCGGGTCCCTGAGGTCCCCGTCGTTAGTCGAGGAGCACCAGCCGCAACTCCGAGAAATCCAGGAGGTTCTCCCTTCCAGGCGAGATTAGGCCCATTTCTGCTGAGGCGATTCGACGCTAATCACACCTAACCTCTTGAATTTCCAAAGGGTCCTTCACACCCTTGCTGCAACTCAAGAAGTTGCCCGACATACCCGTCTCCACTCGAGAGGAAGCACGACAGTCCCGCCCACATCCAGAGGAGCCCGTTTCCGTCTCATAGTTCGAGAGGAGGGATCTTTCCCTGCGTGGTCGGGAAAGAATTCCCGGCGTTCCCGTCGCATCTCAAGAGGAGGCGCTCTCCACCGGAAAGGCAAGAGGAACTCCCGGGTCGTGCCACCATTCCCAGAGTCCACCAGATGTCTCAGTCCATTCCAGGGAAAACTGTTTTCCCTGCACTGCCTCGACTTTAAAGCCGAGGGTCGACTCACACGTCGGTGGCACGTGGGACAGCCCAGCTGGAAAGCCTCGTGGGAAAGTCTCGTGGGAAAGCCTCGAGGGAAAGCCACAGAACCCTTGATCCACGCGAAGGGAAGCGTGACACTGCTGCTACAGCTCGGGGAGGAAAGCGGACTTGCATGCCCACACTCGAGACCAGGACTGACTCCCCTGGGGAGACTACAGAAGTACCCCCAAGAACCATGTCAGCCCTGGAGAGGGATCCTCAGGTTCTGGCACCGACCTCACACAATTTCTTAGGCCCCCGGCACCGACGGGAGAGGAATCCCGACAGGTCGCGTGCAACTTGCATGGGGACTGGCCTTTCCTGAGGCCACCAGAGGGGGTCCCTGAGGTCCGCGTCATAACGGGAGAACACCTGCACCAACTAGAGAAAATGCAGGAGGTTCTGCCCTCCAGGCGAGATGAAGCCCATTTCCTCTGCAGCGTCCCCAGGCTAATCACACCTAACCTCTGGAACTTACAAAGGGGCCTTCACACCCTTGCTACAACTCAAGAAGTTCCCAGACATACCCGTCTCCACTTAAGAGGAAGCACGAGAGTCCCGCCCAATCAAGAGCAGCCCCGTTTTCCGCCTCCTAGCTGGAGAAGAGGGATCCTTTTCCTGCGTCGTCGGGAAGAATTCCCGGTGTTTTCCGTCGCATCTCAAGAGGAGGCGCTCTCCACAGGGAAAGCCGAGAGGATTTCCCAGGGTCATGCCACCATTCCAGAGTCCCGCAGATTGTCTCAGTCCATTCCAGGGAAACCTGTTTTCCCTGCACTGCCTCGACTTTCAAGCCGAGGATTGAATCACACCACGGTGGCACGTGGGACAGCCCTTTGGGAAAGCCTGTGGAAAGCCTCGTGGGAAAGCCTCGAGGGAAAGCCACAGATCCCTTGATCCACGCGAAGGGAAGCGTGACACTGCTGCTACAGCTCGAGAGGAAAGCGCACGTGCAGGCGCCCACTCGAGACGAGGACTGACTCCCCTGGGGAGACTCCAGAAGTACCCCAAGATCCATGTCAGCACTGGAGAAGAATCCTCAGGTTCCGGCACCGACTCCACACAAGGCCTTAGGCCCCGGCATCGTCAGGAGAGGAATCCCGAGAGGCCGCCGAGCAACTCGCATGGGGATTGGCCTTTCCTGAGGCCACCAGAGCGGGTAACTGAGGTCCCCGTCGTAACGCGAGAACATCTGCACCAACTCAAGAAAATGCAGGAGGTTCTCCCTTCCAGGGGAGATGAGGCCAATTTCCTCTGAGGCGTCCCCAGGCTAATCAGACCTAACCTCTGGAACTTCCAAAGGGTCCTTCACACCCTTGCTGCAACTCAAGAAGTTCCCCGACATACCCGTCTCCACTCGAGAGGAAGCACGAGAGTCCAGCCACATCCAGAGGAGCCTCGTTTCCGCCTCATGGCTCGAGAGGAGGGATCCTTTCACTGCGTGGTCGGGAAAGAATTCCCGGCATTCCCCTCGCATCTCAAGAGGAGGCGCTCTCCACAGGAAAGGCGAGAGGAACTCCAGGGTCGTGCCACCATTCCCAGAGTCCCCCAGATGTCTCAGTCCATTCCAGGGAAACCTGTTTTCCCTGCACTGCCTCGACTTTCAAGCCGAGGATCGACTAACACAACGGTGACACGTGGGTCAGCCCTGTGGGAAAGCCTCGTGGGAAAGCCTCGTGGGAAAGCCTCGTGGGAAAGCCGTGGGAAAACCTCGAGGGAAAGCCACAGATCCCTTGATCCACGCGAAGGGAAGCGTGACACTGCTGCTACAGCTCGGGAGAAAAGCGCACGTGCATGCCCCCACTCGAGACGAGGACTGACTCCCCTGGGGAGACTCCAGAAGTAACCCAAGATCGATGTCAGCACTGGAGAGGGAATCCTCAGGTTCAGGCACCGACTCCACACAAGGTCTTACGTCCCGGCATCGATGGGAGAGGCATCCCGAGAGGCCCCCCGAGCAACGCGCTTGTGGACTGGCCTTTCCTGAGGCCACCAGAGCGGGTCCCTGAGATACCCGTCGTATGTCGAGAGCACCTGCAGCAACTCGAGAAAATCCAGGAGGTTCTCCCCTCCAGGCGAGGTGAGGCTCCTTTCTGCTGAGGCGTCTCGAGGCTAATCACACCTACCCTCTGGAACTTCCAAAGGGTCCTTCACACCCCTTCCTGCAACTCAACAAGTTCCCGGATATACCCGTCTCCACTCGAGAGGAAGCACGAGCGTCCCGCCCACATCCAGAGGAGCCCCGTTACCGCCTCCTAGCTCGAGAGGTGGATCCTTTCACTGCTTCATCGGGAAAGGATTCCCGCCATTCCGCCGCATCTCAAGAGGAGGCGCTCTCAACAGGAAAAGCGAGAGAAACCCCAGTGTCGTGCCACAATTCCAAGGGACCCCCAGATGTCAGTCCATTCCAGAGGAACTTGCTTTCCCTGCACTGACTCTACTTTCACGCCGAGGATCCACTCACTACACCATGGAACGTGGTCAGCCCTGTGGGAAAGCCTCGTTGGAAAGCCTCGAGGGAAAGCCACAGATCCCTTGATCCACGCGACGGGAAGTGTGACACTGCTGCTACAGTTCCTGAGGAGAGCTCACGTGCATGCCCCACATGAGATGAGCACAGACTCCCAGGGGAAACTCCAGAAGTAAGCCAAGATCCATGTCAGCACTGAAGAGGAATCCTCCGGTTCCAGCCCCGACTCCACAAAAGGTCTTAGGCCCCGACATCGACCGGAGAGGAATCCCGAAAGGCGCCCTTGCAACTCCCATGGGCACTGGCCTTTCCTGAGGCCCACCAGAGCGGGTCCCTGAGGTCCCTGTCGTAACTCGAGAGACCTGCCCAACTCTGGAAAATCCAGGAGGTTCTCCCCCCTCCAGGCGAGATAAGGCCCATTTCCTCTGAGGCGTCTGGAGGCTCATCACACCTAAATTTCTGGAAATTCAAAAGAGTCCCTTGCTGCAACTCAAGAAGTTCCCCGACATACCCGTCGCCACTCGAGAGGAAGCACGAGGGTCCCGCCCACATCCAGAGGAGACCCGTTTTGGTATCGAAGCTCGAGATGAGGGATCCTTTCCCTGCTTGGTCAGGAAATAATACCCCGCCATTCCGCTCGCATTTCAAGGGGAAGCGCTCTCCACAGGAAAGGCGAGAGGAACTCCAGGGTCGAGCACCAATTCACAGAGTCACCCAGATGTCTCAGTCCATTCCAGAGGAAACTGTTTTCCCTGCACTGCCTCGAATTTCACGGCGAGGATCGACTCAAACCACGGTGGCACGTGGGATAGCCCTGTGGGAAAGCCTCGTGGGAAATCCTCTTGGGAAAGCCTCGAGGGAAAGCCACAGATCCATTGATCCACGCGAAGGGAAGCATGACACTGCTGCTACATCTCGGGAGGAAAGCGCACGTGCATGTCCCCACTCGAGAAAAGGACTGACTCCCCTGGGGAGACTCCAGAAGTATCCCAAGATCCATGTCACCCTGGAGAGGAATCCTCAGGTTCTGGCACATCTCCACACAAGGTCTTAGGCCCCCGGCATCGACGGGAGAGGAATCCCGAGAGGCCCCGAGCAACTCGAAAGGGGACTGGCCTTTCCTGAGGCCACCAGAGCGGGTCCCTGAGGTCCCCGTCGTAAGTCGAGAGCACCTGCCTCAACTCGAGAAAATCCAGGAGGTTCTCCCTCCAGGCGAGATGAGGCCCATTTTGCTGAGCATCTCGAGGCTAATCACACCTAACCTGTGGAACTTCCAAAGGGTCCTTCACACCCTTGCTGCAACTCAAGAAGTTCCCCGACATACCCGTCTCCACTCGAGAGGAAGCACGAGAGTCCCCCACATCCAGAGGAGCCCCGTTTCCGCCTCCTAGCTCGAGAGGAGGGATCCTTTCCTGCGTGGTCGGGAAAGAATTCCCGGGTTCCCGTCGCATCTCAAGAGGAGGCGATCTCCACAGGAAAGGCGAGAGGAACTCCAGGTTAGTGCCACCATTCCAGAGTCCCCCAGATGTCTCAGTCCATTCCAGGGAAACCTGTTTTCCCATGCACTGCCTCGACTTTCAAGCCGAGATCGACTCCACCACTGTGGCACGTGGGACAGCCCTGTGGGAAAGCCCGTGGGAAAGCCTCGTGGGAAAGGCTTGTGGGAAAGCCTCGAGGGAAAGGCACAGATCCCTTGATCCACGCGAAGGGAAGCGTACACTGCTTCTAGAGCTCGGGAGGAAAGCGCACGTGCATGCCCCCACTCGAGACGAGGACTGACTCCCTGGGGAGACTCCAGAAGTACCCAAGATCCATGTCAGCACTGGAGAGGATTCTCAGGTTCCGGCCCGACTCTAGGCCCGGCTTGAGGGAGAGGAATCCCGAGAGGCCCCAAGCAACTCGCATGGGGACTGGCCTTTCCTGAGGCCACCAGAGCGGTCCCTGAGGTCCCCGTCGTAAGTCGAGAGCACCTGCCGCAACTCGAGAAAATCCTGGAGATTCTCCCCTCCAGGCTAGATGAGGCCCATTTCCGCTGAGGCGTCTCGAGGCTAATCACACTAACCCTGAACTTCCAAAGGGTCCTTCACACCCTTGCTGCAACTCAAGAAGTTCCCCGACATACCCGTCTCCACTCGAGAGGAAGCAAGAGGTCCCGCCCACATCCAGAGGAGCCCCATTTCTCCTCATAGCTCGAGATGAGGGATCCTTTCCTCTGTGTGTCGGGAAAGAATTCCTGGGGTTCCCGTCGCATCTCAAGAGGAGGCGCTCTCCACAGGAAAGGCGAGAGGACTCCAGGGTCGTGCCACCATTCCAAGAGTCCCCAGATATCTCAGTCCATTCCAGGAACCGTTTTCCCGGCACTGCCTCGACTTTCACGCCGAGGATCGACTCACACCACGGTGGCACGTGGGACAGCCCTGTGGAAAAGCCTCGTGGGAAAACCTATGGGAAATCCTCGAGGGAAAGCCACAGATCCCTTGATCCACGCCGGGAAGCGTGACACTGCTGCACAGCTCGGGAGGAAAGCGCACGTGCATGCCCCACTCGAGACGAGGACTGACTCCCCTGGGGAGACTCCAGAAGTACCCCAAGATCCATGTCAGCACTGGAGAGGAATCCTCAGGTTTCGGTCCACCTCTCACACAAGGTCTTAGGCCCTGGCATGAGGGAGAGGAATCCTGAGAGGCCCCGAGCAATTCGCATGGGGGAGGGTCTTTCCTGAGGCACCAGATAGGTCCCTGAGGTCCCGTCGTAAATGTGAGCACCTACTCAACTGGAGAAAATCCAGGAGATTCTCCCTCCAGGCGAGATGAGGCCCATTTCCGCTGAGGTGTCTTGGGGCTAATCACACCTAACATCTAGAACTTCCAAAGGTCCTTCACACCCTGCTGCAACTCAAGAAGTTCCCCGACATACCCGTTCCACTCGAGAGGAAGCACAGGGTCCTGCACATCCAGAGAGCCCGTTTCCGCCTGTAGCTCGAGATGGGATGCTTTCCTGCGTGGTCGGGAAAGAATTCCCGGCGTTCCCGTCGCATCCAAGAGGAGCGCTCTCCTCAGGGAAGGCAAGAGGAAATCCAAGGTCGTGCCACCATTCCACAGACCCCCAGATGTCTCAGTCCATTCCAGGGAAAACTGTTTTCCCTGCACTGCCTCGACTTTCAAGCCAAGGATCGACTCTCACCACGGTGGCACGTGGGACAGCCCTGTGGGAAAGCCTCGTGGGAAAGTATCGAGGGAAAGCCACTGCTCCCTTGATCCACATGAAGGGAAGCGTAAACACTCCTGCAGGAGCTCGGGAGGAAAGCGCACGTGCCTGACCCCACTCGAGTCGAGGTCTGACTCCCCTGGGGAGACTCCCAGAAGTACCCCAAGATCCATGTCAGCT
>NW_017196577.1:0-8446 GCF_001704415.2 Capra hircus
ATGAAGGCCTGCAGAGGCGGAGCCTCCTTGCCTGGGGCCAGCCGGGCTGGTGTGAGTCTCGTGTGTTCCTTGCAGGTTGAGAAGACTGGACCCTGAGGAGGAAGACGACCCCTTTAACAGCTATGAAGTCCCGCCAGAGGCCAAGCCGGAGAGCTTCCGCAGCGCGGGGGCCCACAGGCTGTCCTCCGACTCGGCCACGTTCATGGAGTCTGGTAGGAGTGGGCACCGTGGGCGCTGCTGGGGCCATGTCTGGGTGGTGGTCCAGGGCTGGCCCAGGGCTGCCTGGCTCTGTCCCGCCTGAGCTCTGAGCTCGGCCGAGTGAGGCGCTGGGCCGTCCGGGCACGGGCCTTGCTGGCCCAAAGGTGCATCTCACTGTTGGGTGTGGCTGAGTGCTGGGCGCTGTGCTGCTGCGTGAGACTGTACCCTCAGCCTGGAGGCTTGGACAGGTGGCATCCGCAGCTGTGGGGGGCACGGGCTCTCCACACTGCCGCCCTCTTCTCCCGAAGGAGGCAGGCCTGGCATGGAGGTCCCTCCTCCCGTCGGCGCCCCCCGCTCACATCAGGCCTCCCCCCTCACAGCGGGCTCCCCCTCACGTCAGTCCCCTTTGCGTTGGGCCCTCCTCACGTCCAGCCCCCCTCACGTCAGATCCCCCCTCACGTCGGGCCCCCCCCACATCCGGCCCCCTCACGTTGGGCCCTCCTCACGTTGAACCCCCCTCATGTCAGATCCCCCTCTCGTCGGGCCCCCCTCATGTCAGGTCCCTTTGTGTCGGGCCCCCCTCACGTCGGGCCCCCCTCACGTCAGGTCCCCTTTGCGTCGGGGCCCCCTCACGTCGGGCCCCCTCACGTCAGGTCCCCTTTGGCGTCGGGGCCCCTCACGTCGGGCCCCCCTCACGTCTGGTTCCCCTTGCGTTGGGGCCCCCTCATGTCAGGTCCCCTTTGCATCGGGGCCCCTCTGCGTCGGGCCCCCTCACGTCTGGTTCCCCTTGCGTCGGCCCCCCTCACATCAGATCCCCCTCACGTCGGGCACCCCCCACATCCGGCCCCTCACGTCGGCCTCCCCTCTTGTCGGATCCCGCTCACGTCAGGTCCCCTTTGCGTCGGGGCCCCTCACGTCGGCCCCCCCTCACGTCGGGCGGCACACACATCCGGCGCCCTCACGTCTGGTCCCCCCTCACGTTGGATCCCCTCACGTCGGGCCCCCCTCACGTCTGGTCCCCCTCACGTCTGGTCCCCCCTCACGTTGGATCCCCCTCACGTTGGATCCCCCTCACGTCGGGCCCCCCTCACGTCTGGTTCCCCTCGCGTCGGGCCCCCTCACGTCGGGCCGCACACACATCCGGCCTCCTCACGTCTGGTCCCCCTCAAGTCTGGTCCCCTCTCACGTTGGATCCCCCTCACGTCGGGCCCCCTCTCGTCGGGCCCCCCTCACGTCGGGCCCCCCTCACGTCTGGTTCCCCTCTCGTCTGGTCCCCCTCACGTCTGGTTCCCCTTGCATCGGCCCCCCTCACATCAGATCCCCCCTCACGTCTGGTCCCCCTCACGTCAGATCCCCCCTCACGTCGGATCCCCCTCACGTCGGGCCCCCCTCACGTCTGGTCCCCCTCACGTCTGGTCCCGCCTCTCCTCGGGCCCCCTCTTGTCTGGTGCCCCCTCACGTCTGGTCCCCCCTCACGTCGGGCCCCCTCACGTCAGGTCCTCTTTGCGTCGGGGCCCCCTCTCGTCGGGCCCCCTCACGTCAGGTCCCCTTTGCATCGGGGCCCCTCACGGTCAGGGTCCCCTTTGCGTCGGGGGCCCCTCACGTCTGGTTCCCCTTGCGTCGGGCCCCCCTCACATCAGATCCCCCCTCACGTCAGATCTCCCCTCACGTCGGATCCCGCTCACGTCAGGTACCCTTTTGCATCGGGGCCCCCTCACGTCGGGCCCCCCCTCACGTCGGGCCCCCGTCACGTCAGGTCCCCTTGCGTCGGGGCCCCCTCACGTCAGGTCCCCTTTGCGTCGGGCCCCCCTCACGTCTGGTTCCCTCGCGTCGGGGCCCCCTCACGTCGGGCCCGGCCCCTCACGTCGGGACGTCCCTCACGTCAGGCCCCCCTCACGTCTGGTTCCCCTCACGTCGGGCCCCCCCCTCGCGTCGGGGGTCCTCTCGCGTCAGGGCCCCCTCACGTCGGGCCCCCCTCACATCAGATCCCCCCTCACGTCGGGCCCCCCTCACGTCAGGTCCCCTCGCATTGGGCCCCTCTTCACGTCGGGCCCCCCTCGCGTCGGGACGTACCTCACGTCGGGACGTCCCTCATGTCGGGCCCCCCTCACGTCGGGACGTCCCTCCGGCAGAGAAGCAGGACGTGCACGCCTTTCTGCTGGGGAACCTGAGCAACGGGGGCGTCCTGGAGCTGATGGTGTGCTTCCTGAAGAGCATGGGCCTCAGGTTCCTGCTGCGCTGGCCGCCGGGCCTGGCGGAGGTCGTGCTCAGCACCTACCACAGCTGGCGGAGGCACAGCGCCAGCCTGCCCAACCCGCTGCTCAGGGACTGCAGCAACCGGCACATCCAGGTGGGTCTGCAGGGCACTCTGGCCCCTCTTCCTTGGAGGAGGGCGGCTGCTTCTAGGGGCAGCGTTGGGGGTGTCCAGGGCTCCCAGAGGTGGAGGAGCCCCGGGTTCACAGGTGCTCAGGGCTGTGTGGGTCAGGGGCCCCTGGGAAGGCAGCCTCTGCTGGGACACGCCTGGGACTGCCTCCCGGAGGCATCTGCCCGGGTCCGGCCCCCGAGGCAGGGTGGAATGGTGGTGGGGCCGGAGCTTTGGTCCCCGGACAGACCGCTGGGTCACTTGTCAGTTGTGCCCCCTTGGCTGGGCCGGCGCCCCCTCACTGCTGAGCCTCAGCTTCCTGGTATGCGGGGGAGCCATGCACCCACTCCGGGCGCTGTCAGGGCTGAGGGCCTGCGCTTGGCGGGGGGCAGGGCTGCCTCTTGCACGGGACGGTCCCCAGGACAGGGGGCGGGTGGGTCTCACCAGTGTTCCCGAGTCCATCTCAGGGAGGTGCCATCTGTCCTTAGATCCTGGCAGCAGCCACTGGTTATGACTCAGGGAATGGATAGTAGAGGGCAGAGTGGCGTCCCCATCAGAGTCGAGTCTAGCTGAGGCTCCTTGTGTCTCCACCCTTGGCCCCTGGGCCCCCTCACGTCGGGTCCCCTTGGCGTCGGGGCCCTGCTGACCCTGCTGACCCCGCGCCGGTGCTGCAGGAGATGATGCTGATGTCTCTTTCCTGCATGGAGCTGCAGCTGGACCAGTGGCTGCTGACCAAGGGCCGGAGCTCTGCAGGTAGGCCCCATCCAGTGTTCCATGGGGGCCCACTTTCTGGAGGGGGCAGGAGCCGGGGCCAAGTCCCTCCTCCAGGGGCACATTTCCTAGGCCACCTTGTCAGGCCAGGAAAGGCCCGGGGCCTCTGAGAAGTGGCTGAGCCCCACGGGAGCCACCTGCCTGCTGGTAACTTGGGATGAGGGCTGGGGCACCTCTGTTTCCTCAGGTCATCACTGGACACTTTGCGTGTCCCCAGATACGCTCAGCGCAGTCTGCTTGGTGAGGGCTGCGAGCCCCAGGGTTTCTGCATCCTTGTTGGGCCCGTCGGGCTCTGACGCTGGCCACTTGGGACCATGGGGCTCTGAGGGCTCAGGGCCTCGGGGAGCAGGAGGGCATCTGGGCCCCACTCATGAGGTTGACTCCTTCCGGCCTGACGGTTTTCAGTGTCTCCTCGGAACTGCCCCGCAGGCGTGCTGAATGGCAGGTTCGGCCCCGACTTCCCAGGGGCCCACTTCCTGGGGGACCTCCTGCAACTGTCGTTTGCCTCATCCCAGCGGGACCTGTTTGAGGATGGCTGGTTGGAGTTTGTGGTCCGCGTGTACTGGTTGAAGGCTCGATTCCTGGCGCTGCAGGTTGGTCTGGGGGCAGCTGCTTTGGGGAGGAAACCTGGGCACCCCGCTCGGAGGGGAGGGGCTGGTCACATGATGGAGCGTGTGTGTATGCCTGATAGCACCTGGGCACTGGGCTCGGCGTCAGGAAGCACGGTGTGGGGGTGATCTTCAGGGTCCTGGAGCCAGCGTGCCCACCACCCACCTAGCCACAGCACCGGGAGGGTCTCGTGGACCCCACGGACCCAGAGAGGTTGCCTTGTGGCCTTGGCCCTTTGCTTGTGTTTCCTGAGAGCCATGGGGAGGACTGGGGCGGGTTGGCCAGGCCCCAGCCCCCTGAACACCGTGGCACCCTTCAGGTGGTTGGTTGGTTCCAGAGTGGGGCAGGCCCAGTCTAGTCACAACTCTGCCACCTCCGCTTGAGCCCTGGACAGGTTCTGGGCCGTGCGCCCCTGCCACAGGGGTCACCGCGCTCCCCTGGGGGCCTGTGGCGTGGATCGTTCGTTCGTCCATCTGTTCAGTAGATGCGTGCTGAGCCTCCATTCTGGCCAGCTGCCGTGTAGGGGGAAGGTGGGGATCGGCCAGCCCACCCCTGTGGTGCCCCCCGTGTGAGGGGCTCGGGAGGCAGCCCTGGCGAGTTGGTGAGCGCGCCTCCTCTGCCCAGGGAGACAGGGAGCAGGCCCTCGAGAACTACGCCATCTGCACGGAGATGCTGCAGAGCTCAGCCGCCGCGGGGGCCGAGCAGAGGGACGTGGCCATCCGCCTGCCCAACCTCCACAGCGACTCGGTGGTCTCCCTGGAGGAGGTGAGCAGAGCTTCCTCAACGGTGTTTCCCTGTCGAAGGCCTGACCTGTCCGTACGGACTAGGAGACAGGGCGGGAGGGGGCCCGGAAGAGGCAGCCCTGGCGTTCAGGGTGCTGTGGACTTGAAGGCTCAGCCCTGATGGAGCACCTGCCGGGGACCAGGGATGGGAGCCGGCTGGGAACGGGGCGGGGGGTGTCTGCTGGGGTGGGGAGGGGTCTTGCTTGGTTCCCAGGCCCGTGTGGCGGGGCAGCTCCAGCAGGATGAAGGGAACCTCCCCAGAAGCAGACCAGCATTGCTCTGGCCCTGGGCTGGCCAGCGGCCTGTGGCTCTCCTCCTGGCCTCACTGTGCAACCCCCAACCCCCAACCCCCACCCTCAGCTCCGTGTCTGTGACATGTCCTTGGGCTGAGGGTGGCCGTCAGGCTCTGCAGAGTGGCTTCAGGGCCAGGCCCGGTGCAGCGGCCTGCTACCCGTGTCTGGCAGGCTCCTGGCAGAGAGGACTCCAGGGGTCGGTGGTGGGTTCCTGCCTCTGGCCGGGGCCTGCTTGATCTCTGCAGCCTCGTACCCCAGCCCAGGAGGCTGGGTTGCTGGAGTGTGGCTGGGAGGCTGGCTAACTGTTTAAGCATCCTCTGTCTGGAGCCTGTGCTTTGCGGGTAGTTGTGATTTTTTGGTGTATTTGTTCTTTGAAGACTGGCACGCCTTGACCCTCACAGAGGTGCTGTCTGTAAAGCAGTCGCTTGCTGTGAATGCCTCTCGTCTGGGTCTGATAAGGGCAGAACCCTGGCCGCCCCAGGGGGCCCGTGATGGCTTGGTCAGCCAGCGATCCTGGGCCTTTTCCAGATTGACAAGAACCTGCGGTCGCTGGAGCGCTGCCAGTCTCTGGAGGAGACGCAGCGGCTGTACGAGGCCGGCGACCACCGCGCTGTCGTGCGCCTGCTGCGCCCCACCTTGTGTACCAGCGGCTGTGACCGCGCCAGGCACCTGCAGTTCATGAGCTCCGTGCCCGAGAGGCCGGCCCAGCTGCTGCTGCTGCAGGTGAGCGCACCCGCCTCGCCCGCGCCCTCCACCATCTCCTCTGAGGGAGGCAGAACGAAAGCCTGCCCGTGGCGGCACCGGGCGAAGCTGGTCAGAGGTGGGCTCGAGGGAAGCCCGCCTTCGGCTCTGAACCTCGTGTGGGTAGGCGGGCTCAGCCACCCACCCACCTGATGGTCCATCTGCCTCTTTCGCTTTTTATTTCTTTTTTTCTAAATGCATTTTCCTACTTTATCGCTTGGTCCTCTCTTCTACTGGTTCTGAAAGGAACTGTTGAGCGCGTGTGAAAGTAGATGAAGTACACGTACAGCGAAAACAGGAGCGCGGCGAGCTAGCAGGCCGGGGGCCAGCCCTGGCGGGGAGGAGGCAAGGCTGCGCGCGGCTTGCGTGCCCTCGCGGCCCCTGAGCGCCTGTTCTCCCGCAGCTGAGCCCGCCTCCACCCTGGTGCCCAGGGGCTTGCCGGGCTTGGCATCTGCGGGGCGGGGCATTCCCGCCTCTCATCCCCGGGCACAGATGCTCGCCCTTGCCCTAGAGGCCTGCCATGGGGCCTCACGAGCTCTTGCGTGTGGGCATGGAGGAGGATGCCCGGGCATGCTGGGCCGTGCGGGCTAGGCTGCCAGCTGGTCCCTCAGACTCATTACCTCCCTGGGGCCTTCCACTTGGGTTTGGGGAGGAAGCCCTGGCTTCTCTCAGGCTTCGTGAACTGGGAAACAGGTAAGAGGTGTGGCTGGGAGCAAGTGGAACCAGAAGGGGAGGCAGGGGGTGAGGAGGAGGGGAAGGAGGTCAGGCAGCCCTGTATGAGGGCGGGGAGGAGCTGCGACGCCCCTCAGTGCCCTGGGCTGGGGGCAGGGGACAGCCCAGGAGCCCAGGCGCTCCTGCTATGTGAGCTGGAGCTTCTGGGTGAGAGGACAGCACCACCCGCCCCCGTCCACCACCCCGGAGGGATGGGCACCTTGCTGAGGGGGCACCACGCCGTGCTGGGCCTGAGACGAGGCCGCCCCGCTGCCAGGGGAGCTGCTGCTGCTTGTGCAGGAGTGACTGGATCTTTGCCCAGCTTCCTGTTGGCAGAACGTGTTTTCTTATTGATTTGGAGTGCTTTTTATATATTAAAGGTCTTAACCATACTCAGAAAACTAGTCAGTCTAATCACACTAGGACCACAGACTCGTCTAACTCAATGAAACCAAAGCCATGCCCGCAGGGCAACCCAAGACGGGCGGGTCATGGTGGAGAGGTCTGACAGAATGTGGTCCACTGGAGAAGGGAATGGCAAGCCACTTCAGTATTCTTGCCTTCAGAACCCCATGAACAGTATGAAAAGGCAAAATGATAGGATAATGAAAGAGGAACTCCCCAGGTCAGTAGGTGCCCAATATGCTACTGGACATCAGTGGAGAAATAACTCCAGAAAGAATGAAGGGATGGAGCCAAAGCAAAAACAGTACCCAGTTGTGGATGTGACTGGTGATAGAAGCAAGGTCCAATGCTGTGAAGAGCAGTACTGCATAGGAACCTGAAATGTCAGGTCCATGAATCAAGGCAAATTGGAAGTGGGTCAAACGAGATGGCAAGAGTGAACGTCGACATTCTAGGAATCAGCGAACTAAAATGGACTGGAATGGGTGAATTTAAACTCAGATGACCATTATATCTACTACTGCGGGCAGGAATCCCTCAGAAGAAATGGAGTAGCCATCATGGTCAGCAAAAGAGTCTGAAATGCAGTACTTGGATGCAATCTCAAAAACAACAGAATGATCTCTGTTCGTCTCCAAGGCAAACTATTCAGTATCACAGTAATCCAAGCCTATGCCCCAACCAGTAATGCTGAAGAAACTGAAGTTAAACAGTTCTATGAAGACCTATAAGACCTTTTAGAACTAAGATCCCCAAAAGATGTCCTTTTCATTATAGGGGACTGGAATGCAAAAATAGGAAGTCAAGAAACACCTGGAATAACAGGCAAATTTGGCCTTGGAATGAGGAATGAAGCAGGGCAAAGACTAATAGAGTTTTGCCAAGAAAATCACTGGTCATAGCAAACACCCTCTTCCAACAACACAAGAGAAGACTCTACACATGGACATCACCAGAAGGTCAACAGCGAAATCAGATGGATTATATTCTTTGCAGCCAAAGATGGAGAAGCTCTATACAGTCAGCAAAAACAAGACCAGGAGCTGACTGGCTCGATCATGAACTCCTTATTGCCAAATTCAGACTCAAATGGAAGAAAGTAGGGAAAACTGCTAGACCATTCAGGTATGACCTAAATCAAATCCCTTATGATTATACAGTGGAAGTGAGAAATAGATTTAAGGGCTTAGATCTGATAGATAGAGTGCCTGATGAACTATGGACTGAGGTTCATGACATTGTACGGAGACAGGGATCAAGACCATCCCCATGGAAAAGAAATGCCAAAAAAGCAAAATGGCTGTCTGGGAGGCCTTACAAATAGCTGTGAAAAGAAGAGAGGCGAAAAGCAAAGGAGAAAAGGAAAGATATAAGCATCTGAATGCAGAGTTTCCAGAGAATAGAAAGAAGAGATAAG
This sequence comes from Capra hircus, assembly GCF_001704415.2. Lineage (NCBI taxonomy): Eukaryota > Metazoa > Chordata > Mammalia > Artiodactyla > Bovidae > Capra > Capra hircus. Next base: position 8,290 of record NW_017196577.1, read on the forward strand.
AAAAGCCTTCTTCAGCAATCAATGCAAAGAAATAGAGGAAAAACAACAGAATGGGAAAGACTAGAGATCTCTTCAAGAAAATTAGAGATACCAAGGAAACATTTCATGCAAAGGTGGGCTCGATAAAGGACAGAAATGGTCTGGACCTAACAGAAGC
>NW_017196578.1:0-8445 GCF_001704415.2 Capra hircus
TACTAGAGAAAGTAGGAAGTCAAGAGATACCTGGAATAACAGGCAAGGTGGACCTTGAATATCTATGAAGTATGGCAAAGGCTAACAGAATTCCCTAGAGAATCACCATTGATAGGAAACACCCTCTTCCAACAACACAAAGAGATGACTCTTGAGATGGTCATTGCTGAAATCAGACTGATTATGTTCTTTGCAGCCGAAGATGGAGAAGCTCTACGCAGTCAGAAAAAAAAAAAAAAAAACAAGACTGCACAGTGACATGGCTCAGATGAGCAATGCCTTAAAGAAAACTTCAGCCTTAAATTGAAGAAAGTATGGAAAACCACTAGACCATTGGGTTGACCAAAATCAATCCTTATGATTACACAGTGGATGTGACAAATAGATTTGAGGATTAGATCTCATAGACAGACTGCTTGGAGAACTATGGACCAAGGGTCATGACATTCTGCATGAGACAATGAAGAAAACCATACCCAAGAAAAATAAATGCAAAAAGGCAAAAGGTTTGTCTGAGGAGGCCTTACAAATCACTTAGAAAAGAAGAGAAGCTAAAGGCATAGGAGGAAAAGAAAGATAATCCATTTGAATGCAGTTTTCTTAAGAATAGCAAGGAGAGATAAGAAAAGCCTTCCTCAGGGATCAATGCAAAAGAAACACAGAAAAACAATAGGATGGCAAAGAACAGAGATCACCTCAAAATGTTACAGATACCAAGGGAACATTTCATGCAAACATGGGCATAATAAAGGAGAGAAAAATTATGGACCTAACAGAAGCAGATATATTAAGAAGTGGTGGCAAGAATACAGAACTGAACTTGAAAAAAAAAAAAAAGAAGAAGAAGAAGAAGATCTTAATGATCCACATAACTGTGAACATGCTTTACTCACCCAGAACCAGGCATCCTGGAATGTGAAATCAAGGAGCCCTTAGTACAGAACTATGAACAAAGTTACTAGAGGTAATGTGTTTCCAGCTGTGGAATTTCAAGTCTTACCAGATTATGACATTAAAATCCTGCACTCAATATGCCAGCACATTTGAAAAGCTCAGCACGGTGACAGAACTTGGAAAGGTTAGTTTAAACTCCAATCCTCAAGAAAAGCTATGCCAAAGATTGTTTAAACTAACACACAATTGCACACATCTCACATGTAAGCAAAGTCATGTTCAAAGTTCTTCAAGCTAGGCTTCAGCAGTACATGAACCGAGAACTTCCAGATGTTAAAGCAGGATTTAGAAAAGTCAGAGAAACCAGAGATCAAATTGCCAGCATCCATGGGATCAGAGAAAGCAAGAGTTGAAAAACATCTACATCTGATTTGACTATGCAAAGGTTTTGACTGTGTGGGATGACAACTATGAAAATTCCTGAAAGGAAATCTGAAACCCAGATCTCTTTAGCTGCCTGCTGAGAAATCTGTAGGCATGTCAAGAAGCAACACTTAGAACTGGACATAGAACAATGCACTAGTTCAAATTAGGAAGGCAGCACATCAAGGCTGTATAGTGTCATGTGGCTTATTTAACTTATATTCAGCACATCATGTGAAATGCCAGGCTGGATGAAGCCCAAACTAGAAATCAAGATTGCTTGGAGAAATATCAATAACCGCAGATTTGCAGCTGACACCACGTATATGACAGAAAGTGGAGAATAACTAAAGAGCATATTGATGGAAAGAAAGAAGAGAGTGAAAAACCTTGCTTAAAACTCAATGTTGAAAAAATGAAGATCATGGCATCTGGCCCCGTGACTTCACATCAAATAGGGAAATCATGGGGAAAAAATGGAACCAGTGATAGACTTTATTTTCTCGGGCTCCAAAATCACTGCAGATGGTGACTGCAGCCGTGGAATTAAAAGGCGCTAGATCCTATGAAGAAAAGCTGAAACCATCTAAAGAGCATATTCAAAAGCAGAGGCATTACTTTGAATGAATGGTAGATCAGATCATACCTATATAGTTTCCATTACTCATGTATGGATGGGAGAGGTGGACTAGACAGGAAGTTGTGCATGGAATAATTGATGATTTTGAACTGTGGTGTTGGAGAAGACTCTTGCAAGTCCCTTGGACTGCAAGGAGATCAACGCAGTCAATCCTGATGGAAATCAGCCATGAATTTTCATTGGAAGTACTTTTGCTGAAGCTGAAACTCTGATACTTTTGGCCACCTGATGCAAAGAACTAACTATAGGAAAGACTCTGATGCTGGAAAGCTTGAGTGCAGAAGGAGAAGTGCCTAACAGACGATGAGATGGTCGGATGGTACAACTAATTTGTTGCACCTCAATTTGAGCAAACTCTGGGAGATAGTGATGGACAGTGAGGCGCGGTGTGCTGCATAATAAGGAACATAGCATTCCTTATTATGTTGCAGAGAGTTACTATGCCTGGGCAACTGAACAACAGCAGAATAAAACGTTTCAGTAGGAAGTGAAGACGCAACTTTCAGGAAGATGCTCAGAGACAAATAGAGAAAAAATATCAATCCACTTCTCATACAGCCATTTTTACTGTTATTGAAACTAGTTTTTTCCATATTTAAATATGGCTTTCCTGAAGTATGTGAATTCTAACGTGTTTTTTCACCCCAGAGAGGTGTGTTGATGAAGTCAAGATGCACAGAGACATGTCAGTTCTCACAGATTCCCTTAATAAAATCATAATGTACTCAAGGAGCTGGAGTATTTTTTCCATGGGAATAAATATTTTGATGAGGAACTCTGTAACACTTTAGAAAATGTTCATTACTTTAATCAAATTTGTTTGGAATATTTGTAGTCTTTCCTTTGGTATCAGAAGATACTGCAGCCCTAACAATAAGGCAGGGTTTTCCAACCAAAACCCTGAAACAGAACAGCTCACCACAGTCTAAAAGCACATTAGAAAAGTGTTAATTTGCTATTCAAATCAGTGAGCATTATACCCAAATTAAAGAATGGCTAAAACAGCTTGAAGAACATCACTAGAGCCTGCTAAAGGAAATCAATATGGGATTAATGGTATGAAAGCTTAGAGTAGATGAAACTTGAATTATATTAATGGAAAATATATTAAAACTTTCCTAGCATGTGGTCAGAATGGGAAGTCTCCTCAGAATGTAAAACAAACAAAAAATCTACACATTATTTTAGAAAATCCAGCTGGCTCAGAATGAAATATAAAGGTGCAGAAGAGATAGCTAACAGCTTAGTAGATATATGTATCCTCAAATTATTTGACCAACATGATGTTTCAAAGGCTTTTAGGCATTCACACCACAAATTTGAACTCTGATGGTTGGGATACCCTTACCTCTCATCGTGCTGAACTATTGCCTAGAATATTTTAATAATTTTCTTCTAATCAGTATCATTTATCACGTTTGAAAAACAAGTATTTTTAGCGCTTTCAACATGCAAATTACATTTGCTTGTTGCTAAATATATGTAACTAACTTCTCTGCTAAACTCACTGTTTTTTTTTTTTTTTAAGGTCTTATTTTTATTATTTATTTTTTATTTTTCCATTTATTTTTTTTTTAATTTTTATTTTTACTTTATTTTACTTACAATACTGTATTGGTTTCGCCATACATTGACATGAATTTTTGTTATTTTTAAAATTGCATTTATTTTGGTGGGGCCAGGTAGTCATGGATGTTCACGGGCTTTCTCTAGCTGAGGCAAGTGGTATGGTGCCCTTCACTACGCTGCATAGCCTTCCCATTGTGATGTTTCTTTTGTTGGAGAACACTGGCTCTAGTTTTGGCACATGAGCTCCTGAGTTGTGTCGCCTGAGGTTAGTAACACTTCAGCATGTGGGATCTTCCCAGACAAGGATCGTTGGGAAGCTGACTATTAATTGATGGATCACCAGGGTAGTTCTGAACAAATGCAGATGATATAGGCTGGAAGTTTGATGCAGTACATATGAAAGCCAAGAAATACTTCTTAAGTAGATACTGTGTTGCTTTGGGGTATTCTCCTGGTGGCTCAGTGGTAAGGAGTCCACTTCCCAATGTAGATGACCCAGGGTTGAGAAATCCCAGAGTTGGGAAGATACATCTTCCAGAAGAGAGAATGAAAACCAGCCTCAGTATTCTTGCCTGGGAAGCCCCACGGGCAGAGGAGCCTGGTGGTCTATGGTCCATGGAGATGAAAAAGAGACAGAAATGACTTAGGAACTAATCACGACCACCACCACCATGTTGTTTTGGCAGATAAAGTAGATAGTTTGTTTAAATGACCTTGGCCTGGAATGTCTGAAAAGTAGTCAGTGCTTTAGATTTTTAAAATTATGCATAAGTAAAAGGCATTTTTATTTTATTGTGTGTAAAAATCCTTTAAAATATTGACTGTAAACTTTTTATAATATATTGCCAGAGAATTTAGCCGATCATTATATACATTTATTTAGTTCTCTTTTGAAGCCATGTCTTACAACAGCAAGTGATTTCAATTATGTTCTTGCTTTGGTATCCATCTTGAATTAGGTTTTATTTATTTATTTGTTTGTTTATTTATTTATTTAAAGCAGCATTTCAGTAGGTTTCAATCATTTATTTAATCATTTCATATTTTCTACTAGAACAGCTAGCCTCTAAAAAGGGAAATGACACTCCATTTCTTCTCTGATCTTATAGGGAAAAGAGAGCAGTAAAGTTCATTGCTTTATGTTTTTTTTTTTTTTTTTCCCCAGGGTTGAAATGCTCTTTCTAAGGAACACTTCCAAATTTCAAGGTTTTCAAGGGTTTTTTAAAAATATATTTTTTGGTTTCTGGTCCGCTTATTCTCACAGTCATGTCTGGTTCTTTGTGAGCCTCTGGAATATAGCCTATCAAGCTCCTCTGTCCATGGGGGTTCTTCAGGCAAGAATACTGGAGTGGGTTGTTAGGCCACTCTTCTAGTGGCTCTCTCAGAGCAGATGGATTGTTTACTATCTAAACCACCAGGGAAACCTAGAGAATACTGGAGTGAGTGGCCCATTGCTTCTCCAGAGCATCCTCCCAAACCAGAAATCAAACTGGGGTCTCCTGCATGGCATCAGATTCTTAAGCAGGTTACCTACCAGGGAAGTGCTGGTTTCTGCTAAAAAGTGCCAATTGTCATTCCTTATTATGTGGACTCACTGATCATATGTCATGATTAAATAGGAGACAACTTTCAGTACGATGTTTCATACTTGACATGAAAAACAAATTTTTCTTTGAAGAAAATTATGCCATAATGACAAAATACCCAATACATTGTATATACTAAAATTAGGAAAAAATAAAAATAAACTCAAGGACCATGGCCTGGGAAGTGGTCTTCCATACAGTTTAAAGAGGAGTGTTCTGAAGCTGTAGGGGCAGAGCCAGTACACATAGAAAATTCTTTAAAGTTGAAAGTCCATGAATGAAACATATATTGTGGTAAAAGGATCCTGTTAACCACAAAATACAGGTGTGGCAACAGTGATGTTAGTGTTTTCCTAGGCAAGAATCTGGAATCATTAAACTTCTTCATTATCTTAACTAACTAGGAACACATAACTCCAAAGCACAGAAATGCACAATCTCATTTTCATATCCTGACTTCCCCAGAGGGTACACTGATGAGAGACAACTGCAACAGATTTTTACTTTCCCGTTCAAGTGAATACCCAGTGACTATTCTCCAAGGTTAAAGCAGATGTACAATATTTGCTTCCCAGGTCAAATAGGCTGTCTAGCATAAAGTTCAAGCAAAATTATATCAAGCCAGATATTCACTAATACTAAGTAGGTGAAAAGGTCTTCCATCTGTATGGAAATCAATTCTAAACATTTTATTTCTGAAGAGAAACCTTTTTCTCTTTCTTTGTTTATAGTAACTTTGTTTCTTTATATTTTACTTTACAATAGTGTATTGCTTTTGTCAGACATCAACATGAAGCCTCCACGGGGTGTAGACGTGTTCCCAGTCCTAAACCCCTCCCTCGCCCTCCCATACCATCCCTCTGGGTCAACGCAGTGCAACAGTCCCAAGCATCCTCTACTGCATCGAAGCTAGACTGGCGATTCTTTTCTTATATGACATTACACATGTTTCAATGCCATTCTTGCAAAACATCCCACCCTCTCCCTTTCCCACAGAGTCCAAAAGACTGTTCTATTCATCTCTGTCTCTTTTGCTGTCTCGCATGCAGGGTTATCATAACCATCTTTTCTAAATTTCATATGTTTACAGTAACTTTAAACTGTATTCCATCACTCCAAGTTTGGATACACAGACTAGGGCCTCTACCTCTGCCACCAACAGTCCTAGTTTCAGTTCCGCTCAGTTCAGTTCAGTTCAGTTCAGTTCAGTTCAGTTCAGTCTCAGCCGTGTCTGACTCTTTGTGACCCCATGAAATGCAGCATGCCAGGCCTCCCTGTCCATCACCACTCCCGGAGTTCACTCAGACTCACGTCCATCGAGTCCGTGTGATGCCATCCAGCCATCTCATGCTCTGTGTCGTCTCCTTCTCCTCCGGCCCCCAATCCCTCCCTTCATCAGAGTCTTTTCCAATGAGCCAACTCTTCACATGAGTGGCCAAAGTACTGGAGTTTCCGCTTTAGCATCATTCCTTCCAAAGAAATCCCAGGGCTGATCTCCTTCAGAATGGACTGGTTGGATCTCCTAGCAGTCCAAGGGACTCTCAAGAGGCTTCTCTCCAGCACCATAGATCAAAAGCATCAATTTTCAGGACTCAGCTTTCTTCACAGTCCAACTCATATCCATAAATGACCACAGGAAACACCATAGCCTTGACTAGACGGACCTAAGTCGCAAAGTAATGTTCTGCTTTTGAAATATGCTATCTAGGTTGTCATAACTTTCTTTTAAGGAGTAAGCATCTTTAATTTCATGGCTGCAGTCACCATCTGCAGTGATTTTGGAGTGGCGCCCACCGAAATAGAAGTCTGATGGCTGAATTAATGCATGTGTATGTTTCCGCGCGCCAATCCCATTCTCAGTGTCGAAATTAGGTGATGGTACGATAGCGAAAAAAAGGATGATCTTTGTTTTTACTGATAATGTTTAGAATTATAGCCAAACTTTTCGATCACGCGTCTTTCTGTAGTATCTTACTTTCATCATCAGGCTCTCTTAGCTCCTCTTCACCTTTCTCTCTTGATTGAGGTCTGTCGTTTGGTTATGTGCAAGTTATACTAGATGGGTGTGTACTCGATAATTCGGTCTTGTAAGTATATCTGCTTTGTATCTCAAGGCATGTGCTCTTTCCATCATTTGCGCCTTCTTGTATGCATGACTAGTTGCTCTTTCTGCATAGAAGTGTAATAAGCATGAGTTCGGTTGACCAATATGCTGTGACTTTGACTTATTACCGTTCCTTGGAACGTTGTTATTCTTTTATTCTTTAGGCAAACTCGAAGTTGATTGTAATCCATTTTAGCCGTTCCTAATCTCGCTGCTTTCGTGAGCTGGCACTCTATTGGCTCAATTGTAGCTATGGAGTCAGGGCTTCTTTCTTCCGTTGCCCTGTCTTATTGGTCTGGTGTAATTTTCGCAATCTACTTCTGCTTTTTCTCGCGATCATGGTGCCTATGATGTGCACGTATTGTGTGTTTTGGCGATCAGTTCTGTGGGAGCATGTCTAGTTGGTATGTTTCGTTTTGAGCCCATTATTAAATAAGCATTGGTTTCTGGAATATCTTTAGCCTGTTTGGCGTATGATCTTCGAGCGTTAATAGTTGCGGGATTGTTCACCTCGTCTGCATTTCTCCTAGCGCTGTTTCTCTGTTAAGACAGGGCCATTTGTAACATCAGGTGGTATGTTACTCGTATATCCTGCTTCAGCTTGTCGTATTGCTGGAAAGTTCGCGGCTTGATGAGAATTTCTTGATGACATTCGTATCCTTTGATTACTAGCATTGGCGGTAGTTTGAGCCATTCTTTTGGTCAGTTGCCTTTCTTTGAAGAAATTGGGGGAATTGCGACCTTTTCGCAGTTGAGTTCCTTTGTTGGCCTAGGCTGCTGCCACCCGTTTTCCAGGTCTTTGACTTTTGCAATGTATTGAAGTGCCTGTACTACTCACAATAATTGGCTATCATCTTATTCAAGCGGATTGTGCGTATCTGAACACGGGTGTTTAGGGTGACTTTTGTATACCACTTTTTTTAAGAGCCAAAGAGTGGTTTTGCAGATATATACCCAGGTACAAAGGAGTGGTTAGGGCGTCTTGAGGTCTCATTAGCTGATTGGATGGATGTGGCACAGAAATATGGAGATTGAGGGTATGGAGAGATAAATTGGAGGCATTTACCTGATCGCGCTCCAATATTTGGCGCTAAGTGAGAGAGTGAGTAGGTAGCTTTTATCATGTCGATGTGAGATGCGTTTGCGTATATCGTGGGGGTGGAGGTAAGGACTTTTGATAAAGGTCTGAGGGTCTGGATTTTTGTATAGTAGACCCTCTTTTATATTCT
>NW_017196579.1:0-8445 GCF_001704415.2 Capra hircus
GGGGGCAGCCCCGCACACACGGAGGCGGAGGCCGGGGGGCCCAGAAAGGGAGGACAGACGGAGGGGCCCGAGCACGCGCCGCCCCAGCAGAGACAGGGCAGGGGGGGCCGGAGCCGGCGGGCGGGGGGCCGGCCCACAGCCCCAACGCAGGGGAAGCAGCCCCGGAGCAAGACCGGCGGGAGGAGCCCGGCGCCCCCGCCGGAGAGGCGAGGGCACAGCCAGCAGGGAAGCGAGCCGCCGCGGGGGAGAGAGGCAGCCAGCCCGGCAAGGGAAAGCCCGGCGGGCACGGAGCGAAGGGCGCCGCCAGGACGGCAGAGCGCGAGCGCGGCGCAGAGCCCCGAGCGGGCAGAGGGCCGGGCGCGAGGCGGCGCGGCCGGGGCGAGCCCCCAGACGGGCCGGGCGGGAGGCGGCCGCGCCAGGAAGGAGCAGCAGCAGGGGAGCCGGGAGGCGCCACGGGCGCCGGGCGGGCGCAGCGCCAAGCCCGCCGGGCCGGGCACGGAGGGCCAGGCGCCGGAAGGAGGGCGGAGGGCGGGGGGGGGGCACACGGCGCAAGGGCGCCAGCAGGGAGAAGGCGGGCAGAGGGAAGGGAAGGGCAACGGCAGGGCGCGCCAGCGGGGGCGGGGCCGCCCAGAGCAGCGCCACACGGAGAGCACCAGGCGCCCAGGGCCCCGGCGGGGGGGGCAGCCCCGCACACACGGAGGCGGAGGCCGGGGGGGCCAGAAAGGGAGGACAGACGGAGGGCCCGAGCACGCGCCGCCCCAGCAGAGACAGGGGCAGGGGGGGGGCCGGAGCCGGCGGCGGGCGGGGCCGCCCACAGCCCCAACGCAGGGGAAGCAGCCCCGGAGGCAAGACCGGCGGGAGGAGCCCGGCGCCCCGCCGGAGAGGCGAGGGCACAGCCAGCAGGGAAGCGAGCCGCCGCGGGGGGAAGAGGAGGCAGCAAGGCCCGCAAGCGGAAAGCCCGGCGGACACGGAAGCGAAGGGCGACGCCAGGACGGCAGAGCGCGAGCGCGGGGCAGAGGCCCGAGCGGGCAGAGGCCGGGCACCAAGAGGCGCGGCCGGCGAGCCGGGCCCAGACGGGCCGGGCGGGAAGGCGCCCGCCCCAGGAAGGAGCAGGCGGGGGGAGGCGCGGCGCCACGGGCGCCGGCCGGGCGCAGCGCGACGCCGGCCGGGGGCACGGAGGGCCAAGCGGCCGGGAGGAGGGCGGAGGGGCGGGGGGGGGCACACGGCCAAGGGCCAGCAGAAAGCGCGGGCAGAGGGAAGCGAAGGGCAACAGCAGGGCGCCGGCAGCGGGGGCGGGGCGCCCAGACAAAGCGCCGCACGGAGAGCACACCCGGGCGGGGGGGCGGGGGGCAGCCCCACACGCCCAGAGGCGGAGGCCGGGGGGCCGAGAAAGGGGGGGAGACGGAGGGCCCGAGCACGCGCCGCCCCAGCAGAGACAGGGGCAGGGGGGGGCCGGAGCCGGCGGGGCGGGGGCCGGCCCACAGCCCCAACGCAGGGGAAGCAGCCCCGGAGGCAAGACCGGCGGGAGGAGCCCGGCGCGCCCGCCGGAGAGGCGAGGCACAGCCAGCAGGGGAGCGAGCCGCCGCGGGGGAAGAGGAGGCAGCCAGCCCGGCAAGGGAAAGCCCGGCGGGCACGAGCGAAGGGGGCCGCCAGGACGGCAGAGCGCGAGCGCGGCGCAGAGCCCCGAGCGGGCAGAGGGCGGGCGCGAGGCGGCGCGGCCGGGGCGAGCCGGGCCCAGACGGGCCGGGCGGGGAGGCGCCGCCCAGGAAGGAGCAGGCAGAGCCGGGGGACGCCACGGGCGCCGCGGGCCGCAGCGCCAAGCCGGCCGGGCCGGGGCACGGAGGGCCCAGGCGCCGGGGGAGGGCGGAGGGGGGGGGGGGGCACACGGCCAAGGGCGCCAGCAGGGAGAGCGCGGGCAGAGGGAAGGAAGGGCAACGGCAGGGCGCCGCCAGCGGGGGCGGGGCCGCCAGAAGCAGCGCCACACGGAGAGCACCAGGCGCCAGGGCCCCGGGCGGGGGGGGGCAGCCCCGCACACCGAGAGGCGGAGGCCGGGGGGGCCCAGAAAGGGGAGGACAGACGGAGGGGCCCGAGCACGCGCCGCCCCAGCAGAGACAGGGGCAGGGGGGGGGCCGGAGCCGGCGGGGCGGGGGGCCGGCCCACAGCCCCCAACGCAGGGGAAGCAGCCCCGGAGGCAAGACCGGCGGGAGGAGCCCCCCCGCCGGAGAGGCGAGGGCACAGCCAGCAGGGAAGCGAGCCGCCGCGGGGGAAGAGGAGGCAGAGCCCCGGCAAGGAAAGCCCGGCGGGCACGAGCGAAGGGCGCCGCCAGGACGGCAGAGCGCGAGCGCGGCGCAGAGCCCCGAGCGGGCAGAGGGCGGGCGCGAGGCGGCGCGGCCGGGGGAGCCGGGCCAGACGGGCCGGGCGGGGAGGCGCCCCCGAGCAGGCAGGGAGCGGGAGGCCACGGGCGCCGGGCGGGCCGCAGCGCCAAGCCGGCCGGGCCGGGGCACGGAGGGCCCAGGCCGCCGGAAGGAGGCGGAGGGGCGGGGGGGGGCACACGGCAAGGGCGCCAGCAGGGAGAAGCGCGGGCAGAGGGAAGGCGAAGGGCAACGGCAGGGCGCCGCCAGCGGGGGGGGCCGCCCAGAAGCAGCGCCACACGAGAGCACCAGGCGCCCAGGGCCCCGGGCGGGGGGGCAGCCCCGCACACACGGAGGCGGAGGCCGGGGGGGCCCAGAAAGGGGAGGACAGACGGAGGGGCCCGAGCACGCGCCGCCCAGCAGAGACAGGGGCAGGGGGGGGGGCCGGAGCCGGCGGGCGGGGGCCGGCCCACAGCCCCAACGCAGGGGAAGCAGCCCCGGAGGCAAGACCGGCGGGAGGAGCCCGGCGCCCCCGCCGGAGAGGCGAGGCACAGCCAGCAGGGGGAGCGAGCCGCCGCGGGGAAGAGGAGGCAGCCAGCCCCGGCAAGGGAAAGCCCGGCGGGCACGGAGCGAAGGGCGCCGCCAGGACGGCAGAGCGCGAGCGCGGCGCAGAGCCCGAGCGGGCAGAGGGCGGGCGCGAGGCGGCGCGGCCGGGGCGAGCCGGGCCCAGACGGGCCGGGCGGGGAGGCGGCCCGCCCAGGAAGGAGCGGGCAGCGAGCCGGGGAGACGCCACGGGGGCCGCCGGGCCGCAGCGCCAAGCCGGCCGGGCCGGGCACGGAGGCCCAGGCCGGGGGGGAGGGCGGGGGGGGGGGGGGGCACACGGCCAAGGGCGCCAGCAGGGAGAGGCGGGCAGAGGGAAGGGAAGGGCAACGGCAGGGCGCCGCCAGCGGGGCGGGGCCGCCCAAGCAGCGCCGCACGAGAGCACCAGGCGCCCAGGGCCCCGGGCGGGGGGGCAGCCCCGCACACACGGAGGCGGAGGCCGGGGGGGCCCAGAAAGGGAGGACAGACGGGAGGGCCCGAGCACGCGCCGCCCCAGCAGAGACAGGGGCAGGGGGGGGCCGGAGCCGGCGGGGCGGGGGCCGGCCCACAGCCCCAACGCAGGGAAGCAGCCCCGGAGGCAAGACCGGCGGGAGGAGCCCGGCGCCCCGCCGGAGAGGCGAGGCACAGCCAGCAGGGAAGCGAGCCGCCGCGGGGGAAGAGAGGAGGCAGCCAGCCCCGGCAAGGGGAAAGCCCGGCGGGCACGAGCGAAGGGCGCCGCCAGGACGGCAGAGCGCGAGCGCGGGCAGAGCCCCGAGCGGGCAGAGGGCCGGGCGCGAGGCGGCGCGGCGGGGGCGAGCCGGGCCCAGACGGGCCGGGCGGGAGGCGGCCGCCCAGGAAGAGCAGGCAGCAGGAGCCGGGGAGGCGCCACGGGCGCCGGGCGGGCCGCAGCGCCAAGCCGGCCGGGCCGGGGCACGGAGGGCCCAGGCCGCCGGAAGGAGGCGGAGGGGCGGGGGGGGGGCACACGGCCAAGGGCGCCAGCAGGGAAAGCGCGGGCAGAGGGAAGGGAAGGGCAACGGCAGGGCGCCGCAGCGGGGCGGGGCCGCCCAGAGCAGCGCCACACGGAGAGCACCAGGCGCCCAGGGCCCCGGGCGGGGGGGCAGCCCCGCACACACGGAGGCGGAGGCCGGGGGGGCCCAGAAAGGGGGAGGACAGACGGAGGGGGCCCGAGCACGCGCCGCCCCAGCAGAGACAGGGGCAGGGGGGGGGGCCGGAGCCGGCGGGGCGGGGGGCCGGCCACAGCCCCAACGCAGGGGAAGCAGCCCCGGAGGCAAGACCGGCGGGAGGAGCCCGGCGCCCCGCCGGAGAGGCGAGGGGCACAGCCAGCAGGGAAGCGAGCCGCCGCGGGGGAAGAGGAGGCAGCAAGAGCCCGGCAAGGCGGAAAGCCCGGCGGCACGAAGCGAAGGGGCGACGCCAGGACGGCAGAGCGCGAGCGCGGCGGCAGAGGCCGAGCGGCAGAGGCGGGCACCAAGAGGCGCGGCCAGGGGCGGCCGGCGCAGACGGGCCGGGCGGGAGGCGCCCGCCCAGGAAGGAGCAGCGGGGGGAGGCGCGGAAACGCCACGGGCGCCGGCCGGGCGCAGCGCGACCCCGGCCGGGCCGGGGCACGGAGGGCCAAGCGGCCGGGAGGGCGGAGGGGGCGGGGGGGGCACACGGCCAAGGGCGCAGCAGGGAAGCGCGGGCAGAGGGAAGCGAAGGGCAACAGCAGGGCGCCGGCAGCGGGGCGGGGCCGCCCCAGACAAAGCGCCGCACGGAGAGCACCAGGGGCCAAGGGCCCCGGGCGGGGGGGCAGCCCACACGCCCAAGAGGCGGACGCCGGGGGGCCGAGAAAGGGGGGAGGAGACGGAGGGGCCCGAGCACGCGCCGCCCCAGCAGAGACAGGGGCAGGGGGGGGGCCGGAGCCGGCGGGCGGGGGCCGCCCACAGCCCGCAACGCAGGGGAAGCAGCCCCGGAGGCAAGACCGGCGGGAGGAGCCCGGCGCCCCGCCGGAGAGGCGAGGCACAGCCAGCAGGGGAGCGAGCCGCCGCGGGGAAGAGGAGGCAGCCAGCCCAGGCAAGAGGAAAGCCCGGCGGGCACGGAGCGAAGGGCGCCGCCAGGACGGCAGAGCGCGAGCGCGGCGCAGAGCCCGAGCGGGCAGAGGGCGGGCGCGAGGCGGCGCGGCCGGGGGCGAGCCGGGCCCAGACGGGCCGGGCGGGGAGGCGCCCGCCCAGGAAGGAGCAGGCAGCGAGCCGGCGGAGCGCCACGGGGGCCGGCCGGGCCGGCAGGCCAAGCCGGCGGGCCGGGGCACAGAGGGGCCAGGCGCGGGGGGAGGGCGGAGGGGGGGGGGGGCACACGGCCAAGGCGCGGCAGCAGGGAGAAGGCGGGCAGAGGAAGGGAAGGGCAACGGCAGGGCGCCGCCAGCGGGGCGGGGCCGCCCAGAAGCAGCGCCGCACCGAGAGCACCAGGCGCCCAGGGCCCGGGCGGGGGGGGGCAGCCCCGCACACACGGAGGCGGAGGCCGGGGGGGCCCAGAAAGGGGAGGACAGACGGAGGGGCCCGAGCACGCGCCGCCCCAGCAGAGACAGGGGCAGGGGGGGGGGCCGGAGCCGGCGGGGCGGGGGGCCGGCCCACAGCCCCAACGCAGGGGAAGCAGCCCCGGAGGCAAGACCGGCGGGAGGAGCCCGGCGCCCCCGCCGGAGAGGCGAGGGCACAGCCAGCAGGGGAAGCGAGCCGCCGCGGGGAAGAGGAGGCAGCAAGGCCCCGGCAAGGGAAAGCCCGGCGGGCACGAAGCGAAGGGCGCCGCCAGGACGGCAGAGCGCGAGCGCGGCGCAGGCCCCGAGCGGGCAGAGGGCCGGGGCGCGAGGGGCGCGGCCGGGGGCGAGCCGGGCCAGACGGGCCGGGCGGGGAGGCGGCCGCCCAGGAAGGAGCAGGCAGCAGGAGCCGGGAGGCGCCACGGGCGCCGGGCGGGCCGCAGCCGCCCGGCCGGGCCGGGGCACGGAGGGCCCAGCGGCCGGAGGAGGCGGAGGGGCGGGGGGGGGGCACACGGCCAAGGGCGCCAGCAGGGAAAGCGCGGGCAGAGGGAAGCGAAGGGCAACAGCAGGGCGCCGCAGCGGGGGCGGGGCCCGCCCAGCAGCGCCGCACGGAGAGCACCAGGGCCAAGGGCCCCGGGCGGGGGGGGCAGCCCCCGCCACACACGGAGGCGGGGCCGGGGGGCCGAGAAAGGGGGGAGAGACGGAGGGGCCCGAGCACGCGCCGCCCCAGCAGAGACAGGGGCAGGGGGGGGCCGGAGCCGGCGGGGCGGGGGGCCCGCCCACAGCCCCAACGCAGGGGAAGCAGCCCCGGAGGCAAGACCGGCGGGAGGAGCCCGGCGCGCCCGCCGGAGAGGCGAGAGCACAGCCAGCAGGGGGAGCGAGCCGCCGCGGGAGAAGAGGAGGCAGCCGAGCCCAGGCAAGAGGAAAGCCCGGCGGGCACGGAGCGAAGGGGGCCGCCAGGACGGCAGAGCGCGAGCGCGGCGCAGAGCCCCGAGCGGGCAGAGGGGCGGGCGCGAGGCGGCGCGGCCGGGGCGCGCCGGGCCCAGACGGGCCGGGCGGGGAGGCGCCCGCCCAGGAAGGAGCGGGCGAGCGAGCCGGGGAGACGCCACGGGGGCCGGCCGGGCCGCAGCGCCAAGCCGGCCGGGCCGGGGCACAGAGGGCCAGGCGGGGGGAGGGCGGGGGGGGGGGGGGGGCACACGGCCAAGGGCGGCAGCAGGGAGAGCGCGGGCAGAGGGAAGGGAAGGGCAACGGCAGGGCGCCGCCAGCGGGGGCGAGGCCGCCCGAGAAGCAGCGCCGCACCGAGAGCACCAGGCGCCCAGGGCCCCGGGCGGGGGGGGCAGCCCCGCACACACGGAGGCGGAGGCCGGGGGGCCCAGAAAGGGGAGGACAGACGGAGGGGCCCGAGCACGCGCCGCCCCAGCAGAGACAGGGGCAGGGGGGGGGGGCCGGAGCCGGGGGGCGGGGCCGGCCCACAGCCCCAACGCAGGGGAAGCAGCCCCGGAGGCAAGACCGGCGGGAGGAGCCCGGCGCCCCCGCCGGAGAGCGAGGGCACAGCCAGCAGGGAAGCGAGCCGCCGCGGGGAAGAGGAGGCAGCCCAGCCCCGGCAAGGGGAAAGCCCGGCGGGCACGGAGCGAAGGGCGCCGCCAGGACGGCAGAGCGCGAGCGCGGCGCAGAGCCCCGAGCGGGCAGAGGCCGGGCGCGAGGCGGCGCGGCCGGGGGCGAGCCGGGCCCAGACGGGCCGGGCGGGGAGGCGGCCGCGCCAGGAAGGAGCAGGCAGCAGGAGCCGGGGAGGCGCCACGGGCGCCGGGCGGGCCGCAGCGCCAAGCCGGCCGGGGCCGGGGCACGGAGGGCCCAGGCCGCCGGAAGGAGAGCGGAGGGGCGGGGGGGGGGCACACGGCCAAGGGCGCCAGCAGGGAGAAGGCGGGCAGAGGGAAGGGAAGGGCAACGGCAGGGCGCCGCCAGCGGGGGCGGGGCCGCCCAGAGGCAGCGCCACACGGAGAGCACCAGGCGCCCAGGGCCCCGGGCGGGGGGGGCAGCCCGCACACACGGAGGCGGAGGCCGGGGGGCCCAGAAAGGGGAGGACAGACGGAGGGGCCCGAGCACGCGCCGCCCCAGCAGAGACAGGGGCAGGGGGGGGGGCCGGAGCCGGCGGGGCGGGGGGCCGGCCCACAGCCCCAACGCAGGGGGAAGCAGCCCCGGAGGCAAGACCGGCGGGAGGAGCCGCGCCCCCGCCCGGAGAGGCGAGGGCACAGCCAGCAGGGAAGCGAGCCGCCGCGGGGGAAGAGGAGGCAGCAAGGCCCCGGCAAGCGGAAAGCCCGGCGGACACGAAGCGAAGGGGCGACGCCAGGACGGCAGAGCGCGAGCGCGGGGCAGAGGCCCGAGCGGGCAGAGGGCCGGGCACCAAAGGCGCGGCCAGAGGCGAGCCGGGCGCAGACGGGCCGGGCGGGAAGGCGCCCGCCCCAGGAAGGAGCAGGCGGGGGGAGGCGCGGAAACGCCACGGCGCCGGCCGGGCGGCAGCGCGACCCCGGCCGGGCCGGGGCACGGAGGGCCCAAGCGGCCGGGAGGAGGGCGGAGGGGGGGGGGGCACACGGCCAAGGGCGCCAGCAGGGAAAGCGCGGGCAGAGGGAAGCGAAGGGCAACAGCAGGGCGCCGGCAGCGGGGCCGGGGCCGCCCAGACAAAGCGCCGCACGGAGAGCACCAGGGGCCAAGGGCCCCGGGCGGGGGGGCAGCCCCACACGCCCAGAGGCGGACGCCGGGGGGCCGAGAAAGGGGGGAGAGACGGAGGGGCCCGAGCACGCGCCGCCCCAGCAGAGACAGGGGCAGGGGGGGGGGGGCCGGAGCCGGGCGGGGCGGGGGGCCCGCCCACAGCCGCAACGCAGGGGAAGCAGCCCCGGAGGCAAGACCGGCGGGAGGAGCCCGGCGCGCCCGCCGGAGAGGCGAGAGAGCACAGCCAGCAGGGGAGCGAGCCGCGCGGAGAAGAGGAGGCAGCCG
>NW_017196580.1:0-8445 GCF_001704415.2 Capra hircus
CTCCTGGGAAAGCGAGGGTAAGCCACAGATGCCTTGATCGACGCGAAGGAAAGCGTGACACTGCTGCTACAGCTCGAGGAAAGCGCACGTGCTTGCCCTCACTCGAGACGAGGACTGACTCCCCTGGGGAGACTCCAGAAGTACCCCAAGATCCATGTCAGCACTGGAGAGGAATCCTCAGGTTCCGGCACCGACTCCACACAAGGTCTTAGGCCCCAGCATCGACAGGATAGGAATCCGAGAGGCTCCCGAAGAACTCGCATGGGGACTGGCCTTTCCTGAGGCCACCAGAGCGGGTCCCTGAGGTCCCCATAGTAAGTCGAGAGCACCTGCCGCAACTCGAGTAAATTCAGGAGGTTCTCGCCTCCAGGCGAGATGAGGCCCATTTCCGCTGAGATGTCTCGAGGCTAAGCACACCTAACCTCTGGAACTTCCGAAGGGTCCTTCACACACTTGCTGCAACTCAAGAAGTTCCCTGACTTACCCGTCTCCTCTCGAGAGGAAGCACGAGAGTCCCGCCAACATCCAGAGGAGACCCGTTTCTGCCTCCTAGCTCAAGAGGAGGGTTCCTTTTCCTGCGTGGTCGGGAAAGAATTCCCGACGTTCCCGTCGCATCTCAAGAGGAGGCGCTCTCCACAGGAAAGGCGAGAGGAACATCAGGGTCGTGCCACCATTTCCAGAGGCCCTCAGATGTATCAGTCCATTCCAGAGAAACGTATTTTCCCTGCACAGGCTCGACTTTCAAGCCGAGGATTGACTCACATCACGGTGGCACGTGGGACCCCCCTGTGGGAAAGCCTCGTGGGAAAGCGTCGAGGGATAGACACAGATCCCTTGATCCACGCGAAGGGAAGAGTGACACTGCTGTTACTGCTCGAAAGGAAAGCGCACGTGCATGCACCCACTCGAGACAAGGACTGACTCCCTTGGGGAGACTCCAGAAGTACTCCAAGTTCCATGTCAGGACTGGAGGGGAATCCTCAGGTTCCGGCACCGACTCCACACAAGGTCTTAGGCCCCGTCATTGACAGGAGTGGAATCCCGAGAGGCCCTGGAGCAACTTGCAAGGGACTGGCCTTTCCTGAGGCCACCAGAGCGGGTCCCTGAGGTCCCCGTCGTAAGTCGAGAGCACCTGCCGCAACTCGAGAAAATCCAGGAGGTTCTCCCTCCAGGCGAGATGAGGCCCATTTCCGCTGAGGCGTCCTGAGGCTAATCACACCTAACCTCAGGAACTTCCAAAGGGTCCTTCACACCCTTGCTGCAACTCAAGAAGTTCCCCGACATTCCCGTCTCCACTCGAGAGGAAGCACGTGAGTCCCGCCCAAATCCAGAGGAGCCCCGTTTCTGCCTCCTAGCTCGAGAGGAGGGATCTTTTCCCTGCATGGTCGGGAAAGATTTCCAGGCATTCCTGTCGCATCTCAAGGGGATGCACTCTCCACAGGAAAGGTGAGATGAACTCCAGGGTCGTTCCACCATACCAGAGTCCCCAGATGTCTCAGTCCATTCCAGGGAAAACTCTTTTCCCTGCACTGCCTCGACTTTCACGCTGAGGATCGACTCACACCACGGTGGCACGTGGGACAGCCCTGTGGGAAAGCCTCGTGGGAAAGCCTCCTGGGAAAGCCTCGAGGGTAAGCCACAGATGCCTTGATCCACGCGAAGGAAAGCGTGACACTGCTGCTACAGCTCGGAGGAAAGCGCACGTGCATGCCCCCACTCGAGACGAGGTCTGACTCCCCTGGGGAGAATCCAGAAGTACCCCCAGATCAATGTCAGCACTGGAAAGGAATCCTCAGGTTCCGGCACCGACTCCACACAAGGTCTTAGGCCCCAGCATCGACAGGATAGGAAATCCGAGAGCCCCCGAAGAACTCGCATGGGGACTGGCCTTTCCTGAGGCCACCAGAGCGGGTCCCTGAGGTCCCGGTGGTAAGTTGAGAGCACCTTCCGCAACTCGAAAAAATTCAGGAGGTTCTCGCTCCCAGGCGAAATGAGGCCCATTTCCGCTGAGACGCCTCGAGGCTAATCACACCTAACCTCTGGAACATCCGAAGGGTCCTTCACACCCTTGCTGCAACTCAAGAAGTTCCCTGACTTACCCGTCTCCTCTCGAGAGGAAGCACGAGAGTCCGCCAACATCCAGAGGAGACCCGTTTCTGCCTCATAGCTCAAGTGGAGGGTTCCTTTCCCTGCGTGGTTGGGAAAGAATTCCCGCGTTCCCGTCGCATCTCAAGAGGAGGCGCTCTCCACAGGAAAGGCGAGAGGAACATCAGGGTCGTGCCACCATTCCCAGAGTCCCTCAGATGTATCAGTCCATTGCAGAGAAACGTGTTTTCCCTGCACAGCCTCGACTTTCAAGCCGAGGATCGACTCACATCACGGTGGCACGTGGGACCCCCTGTGGGAAAGCCTCGTCGGAAAGCCTCGAGGGAAAGTCACAGATCCCTTGAGCCACGCGAAGGAAAGAGTGACACTGCTGTTACTGCTCGAAAGGAAAGCGAACGTGCATGCACCCACTCGAGACAAGGACTGACTCCCCTGGGGAGACTCCAGAAGTACCCCAAGATCCATGTCAGCACTGGAGAGGAATCCTCAGGTTCCGGCACCCACTCCACACAAGAACTTAGGCCCCGGCATCGACGGGAGAGGAACCCCAAGAGGCCCCGAGAAACTCGCATGGGGACTGGCCTTTCCTGAGGCCACCAGAGCGGGTCCCTGAGGTCCCCGTCGTAATCGAGAGCACCTGCCGAAACTCGAGAAAATCCAGGAGGTTCTCCCCTCCAGGCGAGATGAGGCCCATTTCCTCTGAGGCGTCTCAGGCTAATCACACCTAACCTCTAGAACTTCCAAAGGGTCCCTCACACCCTTGCTACAACTCAAGAAGTTCCCCGACATACCCGTCTCCACTCGAGAGAAGGCACGAGAGTCCCGCCCACATCCAGAGGAGCACCGTTTCCGGCTCCTAGCTCGAGAGGAGGGATCCTTTCTCTGCGTGGTCGGGAAAGAATTCCCGGCGTTCCCGTCGCATCTCAAGAGGAGGCGCTCTCCACAGGAAAGGCGAGGAACTGCAGGGTCGTGCCACCATTCCCTGAGTCCCCCAGATGTCTCAGTCCATTCCAGGGAAACCTGTTTTCCCTGCACTGCCTCGACATTCAAGCCGAGGATCGACTGACACCACGGTGGCACGTGGGACAGCCATGTGGGCGTGGGAAAGCCTCGTGGGAAAGCCACAGGGACCCGCTCTGGTGGCCTCAGGAAAGGCCAGTCCCCATGCGAGTTGCTCGGGGGCCTCTCGGGATTCCTCTCCCTTCGATGCCGGGGCCTAAGAACTTGTGTGGAGTCCGGTGGCCTGAACCTGAAGATTCCTCTCCAGAGGTGACATGGATCTGGGGGTACTTCTGGAGTCTCCCCAGTGGAATCAGTCCTCGTCTGGAGTGGGGGCATGCACGTGCTCTTTCCTCCCGATCTGTAGCAACAGTGTCACGCTTCCCTTGGTGTGGATCAAGGGATCAGGGGCTTTCCCTCGAGGGTTTTCCAGGAGGCTTTCCCACGAGGCTTTCCCACAGGGCTGTGCCACGTGCCACCGTGGTGTGTGTCGATCCTCGGCTTGAAAGTCGAGGCAGTGCAGGGAAAACAGGTTTTCCTGGAATGGACGGAGATATCTGGGGACTCTGGGAATGGTGGTACGACCCTGGAGTTCCCTCTCACCTTTCTTGTGGAGAACGCCTCCTCTTGAGATGCGAGCGTAATGGCCGGGAATTCTTTCCCGACCACGCAGGGAAAGAATCCCTCCTCTCGAGCTAGGAGGCGTAAACGGGGCTCCTCTGGATGTGGGCAGAACTCTCGTGCTTGCTCTTGAGTGGAGACGGGTATGTCGGGGATCTTCTTGAGTTGTAGCAAGGGTGTGAAGGACCCTTTCGAAGTTCCAGAGGTTAGGTGTGATTAGCCTCGTGACGCCTCAGCGGAAATGGGCCTCATCTCGCCTGGAGGGGAGAACCTCCAGGATTTTCTCTAGTTGCGGCAGGTGCTCTCGACTTACGACGGGGACCTCAGGGACCCCGCTCTGGTGGCCTCCGGAAAGGCCAGTCCCCATGCTAATTGCACGTGGGCCACACGGGATTCCTCTCCCGTCGATGCTGGGGCCTAAGACCTTGTGTGAAGTCAGTGCTGGAACCTGAGGATTCCTCTCCAGTGCTGACATGGATCTTGGGGTACTTCTGGATTCTCCCCAGGGAAGTCAGTCCTCGTCTCGAGAGGGGGCATGCACGAACGTTTTCCTCTTCCGAGCTGTAGGAGCAGTATCACGCTTCCCTTCGCGTGGATCAAGGGATCTGTGGCTCTCGCTCCGAGGCTTTCCCACGAGGCTTTCCCACAGGGCTGTCCCACGTGCCACCGTGGTGTGAGTCGATCCTGGGCTTGAAAGTCGAGGCAGTGCAGGGAAAACAGATTTCCCTGGAATGGACTGAGACATCTGGGGACTCTGTGTATGGTGGAACGACCCTGGAGTTCCTCTCGCCTTTCCTGTGGAGAGCGCCTCCTCTTGTGATGCGATGGGAACGCCGGGAATTCTTTCCCAACCACGCAGGGAAAGGATCCCTCTTCTCGAGCTAGAGCTAGGAGGCGGAAACGGGGCTCCGCTGGATGTGCGCGGAACTCTACTGCTTACTCTCGAGTGGAGACGGGTATGTCGGGGAACTTCTTGAGTTGCAGCAAGGGTGTGAAGGACCCGTTATTAGTTCCAGAGGTTAAGGGTGATTAGCCTCCAGACGCCTCAGAGGAAATGGGCCTCATCTTGCCTGGATGGGAGAACCTCCTGGATTTTCTCGAGTTGCGGCAGGTGCTCTCGACTTACGACGGAGACCACAGGGACCCGCTCTGGTGGCCTCAGGAAAGGCCAGTCCCCATGCGAGTTGCTCGGGGGCCTCTCGGAATTCCTCTCCCATCGATGCCGGGGCCTAAGATCTTGTGTGGAGCCGGTGCCGGAAACTGAGGATTCCTCTTCAGTGCTGACGTCGATCTGGGGGTACTTCTGGAGTCTCCCCAGTGGAGTCAGTCCTCGTCTCGAGTGGGGGTATGCACGTGCTATTTCCTCACGAGCTGTAGCAGCAGTGTCACGCTTCCCTTCATGTGGATCAAGGGATGAGGGGCTTTCCCTCGAGGCTTTCCCACGAGGCTTTCCCACGAGGCTTTCCCACAGGGCTGTCCTACGTGCCACGGTGGTGTGAGTCGATCCTCAGCTTTGAAAGTCGAGGCAGTGCAGGGAAAACAGGTTTCCCTGGCATGGACGGAGACATCTGGGGGACTCTGGGAATGGTGGCACGACCCTGGAGATACTCTCGCCTTTCCTGTGGAGAGCACCTCCTCTTGAGATGCGACGGGAACGCCGGGAATTCTTTCCCGACTACGCAGGGAAAGGATCGCTCCTCTAGAGCTAGGAGGCGGAAACGGGGCTCCTGTGGATGTGGGCGGGACTCCCGTGCTTCCTCTCGAGTGGAGACGGGTATGTCGGGGAACTTCTTGGGTTGCAGCAAGGGTGTGAAGGACCCGTTGGTAGTTCCAGAGGATAGGTGGGGTTAGCCTCGAGACGCCTCAGAGGAAATGGGCCTCATCTCGCCTGGAGGGGAGAACCTCCTGGATTTTCTCGAGTTGCGGCAGGTGCTCTCGACTTACGACGGGGACCTCAGAGACCCGCTCTGGTGGCATCAGGAAAGGCCAGTCCCCATGCGAGTTGTTCGGGGGCCTCTCGGGATTCCTCTCCCATCGATGCCGGGGCCTAAGATCTTGTGTGGAGCCGGTGCCGGAACCTGAGGATTCCTCTCCAGTGCTGACGTGGATCTGGTGTACTTCTGGAGTCTCCCCAGTGGAGTCAGTCCTCGTCTCGAGTGGAGGCATGCATGTGCTATTTCCTTCCGAGCTGTGGCAGCAGTGTCGCGCTTCCCTTCGCGTGGATCTAGGGATCTGTGTCTTTCCCTCGAGGCTTTCCCACGAGGCTTTCCCACAAGGCTTTCCCAGGAGGCTTTCCCACTGGGCTGTCCCACATGCCACCGTGGTGTGAGTGGATCCTCGGCTTGAAAGTCGAGGCCGTGCCGGGAAAACAGTGTTCGCTAGAATGTACTGAGACCTCTCGGGGGACTCTGGAAATGGTATCATGACCCTGGAGTTCCTCTCGACGTTCCTGTGGAGAGGGCCTCTTCTTAAGATGCGACCTGAACGCCGGGAATTCTTTCCTCGACCACGCAGGTAAAGTATCCATCCTCTCGAGCTAGGAGGCGGAAACGGGGCTCTTCTGGATGTGGACGGGACTCTCGTGCTTCTTCTCGAGTGGAGACGGGTATGTCCGGGAACTTCTTGAGTTGCAGCAAGGGTGTGAAGGACCCTTTGGGAGTTCCAGAGGTTAGGTGTGATTAGACTCGATACGCCTCAGCGGAAATGGGCCTCATCTCACCTTGAAGGGAGAACATTCTGGATTTTATTGAGTTGCGGCAGGTGCTCTCGACTTACGATGGGGACCTCAGGGACCCAGTCCGGTGGCCTCAGGAAAGGCCAATCCCCATGCGAGTTGCTCGGGGGCCTCTCGGGATTCCTCTCTCGTCGATGCCAGGGCACAAGACCTTGTGTGGAGTCGGTTCCAGAACCTGAGGATTCCTCTCCAGTGCTGACAAGGATCTAGGGGTACTTCTGGAGTCTCCCCAGGGGAGTCAGTCCTCGTCTCTAATGGGGGCATGACTTGTGCTTTCCTCCCGAGCTGTAGCTGCAGTGTCATGCTTCCCTTCGCGTGGGTCAAGGGATCTGTGGCTTTTCCCCAGAAGCTTTCTCCAAGAGGCTTTCCCATGGGCTGTCCCACGTGCCACCGTGGTGTGAGTCGATCCTCGGCTTGAAAGTTCGAGGCAGTGCAGGGAAAACAGGTTTTCCCTGGAATGGACTGAGACATCTGGGGACTCTGGGAATGGTGGCACGACCCTGGAGTTCCTCTCGCCTCTCCTGTGGAGAGCGCCTCCTCTTGAGATGCAACGGGAACGCCGGGAACTCTTTCCCGACCACGCAGGAAAGGATCCCTCCTCTCGAGCTATGAGGTGGAAATGGGGCTCCTCTGGATGTGGGCGGGACTCTCGTGCTTCCTCTCGAATGGAGACGGGTATGTCAGGGGAACTTCTTTGAGTTGCAGCAAGGGTGTGAAGGACCCTTTTGGAAGTTCCAGAGGTTAGGTGTGATTAGCCTCGAGACGCCTCAGCGGAAATGGGCCTCATCTCACCTGGAGGGGAGAACGTCCTGGATTTTCTCGAGTTGGGGCAGGAGCTTCTCGACTTACGACGGGGACCTCAGGGACCCGCTCTGGTGGCCTCAGGAAAGGCCAGTCCCCATGCGTGTTGCTCGGGCCCTCTCGGGATTCCTCTCCCGTCGATGCTAGGGCCTAAGACCTTGTGTGGAGTCAGTGCCGGAACCTGAGGATTCCTCTCCAGTGCTGACATGGATCTTGAGGTACTTCTGGAGTCTCCACAGGGCAGTCAGTCTTCGACTCGAGTGGGGGCATGAATCGACGCTTTCCTCCGAGCTGTAGCAGCAGTGTCGCGCTTCCTTCGCGTGGATCAAGGGATCAGGGACTTTCCCTCGAGTTTTTCCCACGAGGCTTTCCACGAGGCTTTTCCACATGGCTGTCACGTGCCACCCTGGTGTGAGTCGATCCTCGCATGAAGTCGAGGCAGTGCAGGGAAAACAGTTTTCCCCTGGAATGAACTGAGACATCTGGGGGACTCTGGGAATGGTGTCACGACCCTGGAGTTCCCCTCGCCTTTCCTGTGGAGAGCACCTCCTCTTGAGATGGGACGGGAACGCCGGGAATTCTTTCTCGACCCAGGAGGGAAAGGATCACTCCTCTCGAGCTAGGAAGCGGAAACGGGGCTCCTCTGGATGTGGGCGGGACTCTCTTTATTCCTCTAGAGTGGAGACGTGTATGTCGAGGAACTTCTTGATTTGCAGTAAGGGTGTGAAAGACCCTTTGGAAGTTCCAGAGGATAGGTGTGATTAGCCACGAGTCGCTCTGCGGAAATGGGCCTCATCTCGCCTAGAGGGGAGAACCTCCTGGATTTACTCGAGTTGAAGCAGGTGCTCTCTACTTATGACGGGGACCTCAGGGACCCGCTCTGGTGGCCTCAGGAAAGGCCAGTCCCACATGCGAGTTGCTCAGGGGCCTCTCGGATTCTCTCCCATCAAAGCCGGATCCCAATACCTTGTGTGGAGTTGGTGCCGGAGCCTGAGGATTCCTCTCCAGTGGTGACATGGATCTTGGGGTAGGTCTGGAGTCTCCCCAGGGGAGTCAGTCATCGTCTCGAGAGGGAGCATGCACGTGCGCTTTCCTCCCGAGCTGTAACAGCAGGGTCACGCTTCCCTTCGCGTGGATCAAGGGATGTGTGGCTTTCCTTCGAGGCTTTCACACGAGGCTTACCC
>NW_017196581.1:0-8444 GCF_001704415.2 Capra hircus
CGAGGGAGCTGCTACACTCGTGAACTCGGCAAGGCTGCTGGCTGTGCTCTCGCCTATCAGGCGGGCGCGCAGGGCTCCTCCAGCAGGTCTTGCCTCAGGGGCTGCTTCCCCTGAGTTGAGGGCTGTGGGCGGGAACCCCAGACACGCAGGATAAGGCCCCAACCACCTGCACATGTCTCTGCTGGGGAGGAGAGTGCTAGGGAACCTACGTCCTCTCACACACTTTCTAGGCACCCACGGAGTCAGCCTCTGGGAGTGTGGGGATGCAAAACCGCGGGGCCCTTGGAACCTGGTGCTCTCCGTGGGAGCTTTGTCTGGGCGGCAAGGAACCGCTGAAGGAGCCCTGCTGTTGCCCTTCGCTTCCCTCTGACAGAGCTTTCACTGCTGGAGCCCTTGGCAGTGTGCAACCCACCAGCCCCCTAAGCCCTCCTCAAGGACGCTTGGGACTAAGTGCAAAGGCAAGGCAGGGGTAGAGCTGAAGCCAGGAAGGCGCCAGTGGCGTTTCCGAGCCTCACACAGCCTGCTCCTTCCTGGGGAGGGAGCCTTAAAGCAAGGCAAGTCTGCGCAAGGCTCGCCTATGGCAGAGCATCTTGGTGCCAGGAACTCTGCCAGATCGGGCCTCTGAACAGAGCTAGAGATCTGCCGTACTGGAGTCGCACTTAGCTTCGTGTAAGCAGGGATTTCAGCTTGACGGGGACTTGCTGCTCCTCTTCCCCCGAGGAGGCTCGCTTCCCTGCTGGCTGTGCACTCGCCTATCAGGCGGGGGCGCAGGGCTCCTCCAGCAGGTCTTGCCTCAGGGGCTGCTTCCCCTGAGTTGGGGCTGTGGGCAGGAACCCAGACACGCAGGATCAGGCCCCAAACACCTGCACATGTCTCTGCTGGGGAGGAGAGTGCTAGGGAACCTACGTCTGTCATACACTTTCTGGGCACCCAAGGAATCAGCCTCCGTGTGTGCGGGGCTGAAAACCCCAGCCAGGGGCCCTGGGAGCCTGGTGCTCTCCGTGTGGCGCTGAATCTGGGCGGCCAAGCAACCGCTGGAGGAGCCCTGCAGTTGCCCTTCCCTTCCCTCTGACAGAATTCTCACTGCTGGAGCCCTTGGCAGTGTGGCAACCCACCAGCCCCTAAGCTCTCCTTAAGGAGGACTGGACCTAAGTGCAAAGGCAAGGCAGGATTGGAGCTGAGGCAAGAAAGGCCGCCAGTGGCGACTCCCAGGCTCCTGCTGCCTGCTCCTTCCTGGAGAGGCAGCCTAAAAGCAAGGCAAGTCTGGGCAAGGCTAGCCCCCGGCCAGAGGCAGCCTCGCGCCAGGAACTCTGCCAGATCGGGGCTCTGAGCAGAGCTAGAGCTCTGCCGTACTGGAGGCGCACTTAGCTCCGTGCAAGCAGGGCTTTCAACTTGACGGGGCTGGGCTGCCTCCTCTTCCCCCGAGGAGGCTCGCTTCCCTGCTGGCTGTGCATCTCGCCTATCAGGCGGGGGCGCAGGGCTCCTCCAGCAGGTCTTGCCTCAGGGGCTGCTTCCCCTGAGTTGGGGCTGTGGGCAGGAACCCAGACACGCAGGATCAGGCCCCAACCACCTGCACATGTCTCTGCTGGGGAGGAGAGTGCTAGGGAACCTACGTCTGTCATACACTTTCTGGGCACCCAAGGAATCAGCCTCCGTGTGTGCGGGGCTGAAAACCCCAGCCAGGGCCCTGGGAGCCTGGTGCTCTCGGTGGCGGCGCTGATTCTAGGCGGCCTAGAAACCGCTGGAGGAGCCCTGCAGTTGCCCTTCCCTTCCCTCTGACAGAGCTCTCACTGCTGAAGCCCTTGCAGTGTGCAACCCACCACCCCTAAGCCCTCCCCAACCACGCCTGGCACCTATGTGCAAAGGCAAGGCAGGATTGGAGCTGAGGCAAGGAAGGCACCAGTGGCGTCTCCCAGGCTCGCTCAGACAGCTCCTTCCTGGGGAGGGAGCCTAAAAGCAAGGCAAGTCTGGGCAAGGCGAGCCCCCGGCCGAGCAGCCTCGCGCCAGAAACTCTGGCCAGATCGGGGCTCTGAGCAGAGCTAGAGCTCTGCCGTACTGGAGGCCCACTTAGCTCCGTGCAAGCAGGGCTTTCCTCTTGACTGGGCTCGCTGCCTCCTCTTCTCCCGAGGAGGCTCGCTACACTGCTGGCTGTGCTCTCGGCCTATCAGGCGGGCGCGCAGGGCTCCTCCAGCAGGTCTTGCCTCAGGGGCTGCTTCCCCTGAGTTGAGGCTGTGGGCGGGAACCCAGACACGCAGGATAAGGCCCCAACCACCTGCACATGTCTCTGCTGGGGAGGAGAGTGCTAGGGAACCTACGTCTCTCACACACTTTCTAGGCACCCACAGGAGTCAGCCTCTGGGAGTGTGGGGATGCAAAACCCAGCCAGGGCCCTTGGAACCTGGTGCTCTCCGTGCGGAGCTTTGTCTGGGCGGCCAAGGAACCGCTGGAAAGAGCCCTGCTGTTGCCCTTCGCTTCCTCTGACAGAGCTTTCACTGCTGGAGCCCTTGGCAGTGTGCAACCCACCAGCCCCTAAGCCCTCCTCAAGGACGCTTGGGACCTAAGTGCAAAGGCAAGGCAGGGGTAGAGCTGAAGCCAGGAAGGCGCCAGTGGCGTTTCCCGAGCCTCACACAGCCTGCTCCTTCCTGGGGAGGGAGCCTTAAAGCAAGGCAAGTCTGCGCAAGGCTCGCCTATGGCAGAGCATCTTGGTGGCCAGGAACTCTGCCAGATCGGGCCTCTGAACAGAGCTAGAGATCTGCCGTACTGGAGTCGCACTTAGCTTCGTGTAAGCAGGGATTTCAGCTTGACGGGGACTTGCTGCCTCCTCTTCCCCCGAGGAGGCTCGCTTCCCTGCTGGCTGTGCACTCGCCTATCAGGCGGGGGCGCAGGGCTCCTCCAGCAGGTCTTGCCTCAGGGGCTGCTTCCCCTGAGTTGGGGGCTGTGGGCAGGAACCCAGACACCGCAGGATCAGGCCCCAAACACCTGCACATGTCTCTGCTGGGGAGGAGAGTGCTAGGGAACCTACGTCTGTCATACACTTTCTGGGCACCCAAGGAATCAGCCTCCGTGTGTGCGGGGCTGAAAACCCCAGCCAGGGGCCCTGGGAGCCTGGTGCTCTCCGTGTGGCGGCTGATCTGGGCGGCCAAGCAACCGCTGGAGGAGCCCTGCAGTTGCCCTTCCCTTCCCTCTGACAGAATTCTCACTGCTGGAGCCCTTGGCAGTGTGCAACCCACCAGCCCCTAAGCTCTCCTTAAGGAGGACTGGGACCTAAAGTGCAAAGGCAAGGCAGGATTGGAGCTGAGGCAAGAAAGGCGCCAGTGGGCGATCTCCCAGGCTCCGCTCAGCCTGCTCCTTCCTGGGAGGGCAGCCTAAAAGCAAGGCAAGTCTGGGCAAGGCGAGCCCCCGGCAGAGCAGCCTGCGCGCCAGGAACTCTGCCAGATCGGGGCTCTGAGCAGAGCTAGAGCTCTGCCGTACTGGAGGCCACTTAGCTCCGTGCAAGCAGGGCTTTCAACTTGACGGGGCTGGGCTGCCTCCTCTTCCCCCGAGGAGGCTCGCTTCCCTGCTGGCTGTGCACTCGCCTATCAGGCGGGGGCAGGGCTCCTCCAGCAGGTCTTGCCTCAGGGGCTGCTTCCCCTGAGTTGGGGCTGTGGGCGGAACCCAGACACGCAGGATCAGGCCAAACCTGCACATGTCTCTGCTGGGGAGGAGAGTGCTAGGGAACCTACGTCTGTCATACACTTTCTGGGCACCCAAGGAATCAGCCTCCGTGTGTGGGGGAAACCCGCCAGGGGCCTGGGAGCCTGGTGCTCTCGTGCGGCGCTGATTCTAGGCGGCCAGAAACCGCTGGAGGAGCCCTGCAGTTGCCCTTCCCTTCCCTCTGACAGAGCTTTCACTGCTGAGCCCTTGGCAGTGTGCAAACCACCACCCCTAAGCCCTCCTTAAGGACGCTGGGACCTAAGTGCAAAGGCAAGGCAGGATTGGAGCTGAGGCAGGAAGGCGCCAGTGGCGTTCCCAGGCTCCTCAGCCTGCTCCTTCCTGGGGAGGGAGCCTAAAAGCAAGGCAAGTCTGGGCAAGGCTAGCCCCGGCAGAGCAGCCTCGCGCCAGAACTCTGCCAGATCGGGCCTCTGAGCAGAGCTAGAGCTCTGCCGTACTGGAGGCGCACTTAGCTCCGTGCAAGCAGGGCTTTCAGCTTGACGGGGCTGCTGCCTCCTCTTCCCCGAGGAGGCTCGCTTCCCTGCTGGCTGTGCACTCGCCTATCAGGCGGGGCGCAGGGCTCCTCCAGCAGGTCTTGCCTCAGGGGCTGCTTCCCCTGAGTTGGGGCTGTGGGCAGGAACCCAGACACGCAGGATCAGGCCCCAACCACCTGCACATGTCTCTGCTGGGGAGGAGAGTGCTAGGGAACCTACGTCTGTCATACACTTTCTGGGCACCCAAGGAATCAGCCTCCGTGTGTGCGGGGCTGAAAACCCCAGCCAGGGGCCCTGGGAGCCTGGTGCTCTCGTGCGGCGCTGATTCTGGGCGGCCTAGAAACCGCTGGAGGAGCCCTGCAGTTGCCCTTCCCTTCCCTCTGACAGAGCTCTCACTGCTGAAGCCCTTGGCAGTGTGCAACCCCACCAGCCCTAAGCCCTCCCAAGGACGCCTGGACCTATGTGCAAAGGCAAGGCAGGATTGGAGCTGAGGCAAGGAAGGCGCCAGTGGCGTCTCCCCAGGCTCGCTCAGACAGCTCCTTCCTGGGGAGGGAGCCTAAAAGCAAGGCAAGTCTGGGCAAGGCGAGCCCCCGGCCGAGCAGCCTCGCGCCAGAAACTCTGCCAGATCGGGGCTCTGAGCAGAGCTAGAGCTCTGCCGTACTGGAGGCGCACTTAGCTCCGTGCAAGCAGGGCTTTCCTCTTGACTGGGCTCGGCTGCCTCCTCTTCTCCCGAGGAGGCTCGCTACACTGCTGGCTGTGCTCTCGCCTATCAGGCGGGCGGCGCAGGGCTCCTCCAGCAGGTCTTGCCTCAGGGGCTGCTTCCCCTGAGTTGGGCTGTGGGCGGGAACCCAGACACGCAGGATAAGGCCCCAACCACCTGCACATGTCTCTGCTGGGGAGGAGAGTGCTAGGGAACCTACGTCTCTCACACACTTTCTAGGCACCCACGGAGTCAGCCTCTGGGAGTGTGGGGATGCAAAACCCAGCCAGGGGCCCTTGGAACCTGGTGCTCTCCGTGCGGAGCTTTGTCTGGGCGGCCAAGGAACCGCTGAAGGAGCCCTGCTGTTGCCCTTCGCTTCCCTCTGACAGAGCTTTCACTGCTGGAGCCCTTGGCAGTGTGCAACCCACCAGCCCCTAAGCCCTCCTCAAGGACGCTTGGACCTAAGTGCAAAGGCAAGGCAGGGGTAGAGCTGAAGCCAGGAAGGCGCCAGTGGCGTTTCCGAGCCTCACACAGCCTGCTCCTTCCTGGGGAGGGAGCCTTAAAGCAAGGCAAGTCTGCGCAAGGCTCGCCTATGGCAGAGCATCTTGGTGCCAGGAACTCTGCCAGATCGGGCCTCTGAACAGAGCTAGAGATCTGCCGTACTGGAGTCGCACTTAGCTTCGTGTAAGCAGGGATTTCAGCTTGACGGGGACTTGCTGCCTCCTCTTCCCCCCGAGGAGGCTCGCTTCCCTGCTGGCTGTGCACTCGCCTATCAGGCGGGGGCGCAGGGCTCCTCCAGCAGGTCTTGCCTCAGGGGCTGCTTCCCCTGAGTTGGGGCTGTGGGCAGGAACCCAGACACGCAGGATCAGGCCCCAAACACCTGCACATGTCTCTGCTGGGGAGGAGAGTGCTAGGGAACCTACGTCTGTCATACACTTTCTGGGCACCCAAGGAATCAGCCTCCGTGTGTGCGGGGCTGAAAACCCCAGCCAGGGGCCCTGGGAGCCTGGTGCTCTCCGTGTGGCGCTGAATCTGGGCGGCCAAGCAACCGCTGGAGGAGCCCTGCAGTTGCCCTTCCCTTCCCTCTGACAGAATTCTCACTGCTGGAGCCCTTGGCAGTGTGCAACCCACCAGCCCCTAAGCTCTCCTTAAGGAGGACTGGGACCTAAGTGCAAAGGCAAGGCAGGATTGGAGCTGAGGCAAGAAAGGCGCCAGTGGCGACTCCCAGGCTCCTGCTGCCTGCTCCTTCCTGGAGAGGCAGCCTAAAAGCAAGGCAAGTCTGGGCAAGGCTAGCCCCCGGCAGAGCAGCCTCGCGCCAGGAACTCTGCCAGATCGGGGCTCTGAGCAGAGCTAGAGCTCTGCCGTACTGGAGGCGCACTTAGCTCCGTGCAAGCAGGGCTTTCAACTTGACGGGGCTGGGCTGCCTCCTCTTCCCCCGAGGAGGCTCGCTTCCCTGCTGGCTGTGCACTCGCCTATCAGGCGGGGGCGCAGGGCTCCTCCAGCAGGTCTTGCCTCAGGGGCTGCTTCCCCTGAGTTGGGGCTGTGGGCAGGAACCCAGACACGCAGGATCAGGCCCCAACCACCTGCACATGTCTCTGCTGGGGAGGAGAGTGCTAGGGAACCTACGTCTGTCATACACTTTCTGGGCACCCAAGGAATCAGCCTCCGTGTGTGCGGGGCTGAAAACCCCAGCCAGGGGCCCTGGGAGCCTGGTGCTCTCGGTGCGGCGCTGATTCTAGGCGGCCTAGAAACCGCTGGAGGAGCCCTGCAGTTGCCCTTCCCTTCCCTCTGACAGAGCTCTCACTGCTGAAGCCCTTGGCAGTGTGCAACCCACCACCCCCTAAGCCCTCCCCAACGACGCCTGGCACCTATGTGCAAAGGCAAGGCAGGATTGGAGCTGAGGCAAGGAAGGCACCAGTGGCGTCTCCCAGGCTCGCTCAGACAGCTCCTTCCTGGGGAGGGAGCCTAAAAGCAAGGCAAGTCTGGGCAAGGCGAGCCCCCGGCCGAGCAGCCTCGCGCCAGAAACTCTGCCAGATCGGGGCTCTGAGCAGAGCTAGAGCTCTGCCGTACTGGAGGCGCACTTAGCTCCGTGCAAGCAGGGCTTTCCTCTTGACTGGGCTCGGCTGCCTCCTCTTCTCCCGAGGAGGCTCGCTACACTGCTGGCTGTGCTCTCGCCTATCAGGCGGGCGCGCAGGGCTCCTCCAGCAGGTCTTGCCTCAGGGGCTGCTTCCCCTGAGTTGGGCTGTGGGCGGGAACCCAGACACGCAGGATAAGGCCCCAACCACCTGCACATGTCTCTGCTGGGGAGGAGAGTGCTAGGGAACCTACGTCTCTCACACACTTTCTAGGCACCCACGGAGTCAGCCTCTGGGAGTGTGGGGATGCAAAACCCAGCCAGGGGCCCTTGGAACCTGGTGCTCTCCGTGCGGAGCTTTGTCTGGGCGGCCAAGGAACCGCTGAAGGAGCCCTGCTGTTGCCCTTCGCTTCCCTCTGACAGAGCTTTCACTGCTGGAGCCCTTGGCAGTGTGCAACCCACCAGCCCCTAAGCCCTCCTCAAGGACGCTTGGGACCTAAGTGCAAAGGCAAGGCAGGGGTAGAGCTGAAGCCAGGAAGGCGCCAGTGGCGTTTCCGAGCCTCACACAGCCTGCTCCTTCCTGGGGAGGGAGCCTTAAAGCAAGGCAAGTCTGCGCAAGGCTCGCCTATGGCAGAGCATCTTGGTGCCAGGAACTCTGCCAGATCGGGCCTCTGAACAGAGCTAGAGATCTGCCGTACTGGAGTCGCACTTAGCTTCGTGTAAGCAGGGATTTCAGCTTGACGGGGACTTGCTGCCTCCTCTTCCCCCGAGGAGGCTCGCTTCCCTGCTGGCTGTGCACTCGCCTATCAGGCGGGGGCGCAGGGCTCCTCCAGCAGGTCTTGCCTCAGGGGCTGCTTCCCCTGAGTTGGGGCTGTGGGCAGGAACCCAGACACGCAGGATCAGGCCCCAAACACCTGCACATGTCTCTGCTGGGGAGGAGAGTGCTAGGGAACCTACGTCTGTCATACACTTTCTGGGCACCCAAGGAATCAGCCTCCGTGTGTGCGGGGCTGAAAACCCCAGCCAGGGGACCTGGGAGCCTGGTGCTCTCCGTGTGGCGCTGAATCTGGGCGGCCAAGCAACCGCTGGAGGAGCCCTGCAGTTGCCCTTCCCTTCCCTCTGACAGAATTCTCACTGCTGGAGCCCTTGGCAGTGTGCAACCCACCAGCCCCTAAGCTCTCCTTAAGGAGGACTGGGACCTAAGTGCAAAGGCAAGGCAGGATTGGAGCTGAGGCAAGAAAGGCGCCAGTGGCGACTCCCAGGCTCCTGCTGCCTGCTCCTTCCTGGAGAGGCAGCCTAAAAGCAAGGCAAGTCTGGGCAAGGCTAGCCCCCGGCAGAGCAGCCTCGCGCCAGGAACTCTGCCAGATCGGGGCTCTGAGCAGAGTACTGGAGGCGCACTTAGCTCCGTGCAAGCAGGGCTTTCAACTTGACGGGGCTGGGCTGCCTCCTCTTCCCGAGAGCTCCTCTTCCCCCGAGGAGGCTCGCT
>NW_017196582.1:0-8444 GCF_001704415.2 Capra hircus
AGACGAGATGAGGCCCATTACCGCTGAGGCGTCTCGAGGCTAATCACACCTAACCTCTGGAACTTCCAAAGGGTCCTTCACACCCTTGCTGCAACTCAAGAAGTTCCCCGACATACCGTCTCCACTCGACAGGAAGCACGAGAGACCCGCCTCATCCAGAGGAGCCCCGTTTCCGCCTCCTAGCTCGAGAGAAGGGATCCTTTCTGCGTGTTCGGGAAAGAATTCCGGCGTTCCCGTCGCAACTCATGAGCAGGCGCTCTTCCACAGGAAAGGCGAGAGGAACTCCAGGGTCGTGCCACCATTCCCTAGTCCCCAGATGTCTCAGTCCATTCCAGGGAAACCTGTTTTCCCTGCACTGCCTCGACTTTCAAGCCGAGGATCGACTCACACCACGGTGGCGTGGGACAGCCATGTGGGAAAGCCTCATGGGAAAGCCTCGTGGGAAAGCCTTGAAGGAAAGCCACTGATCTCTTGATCCACGCGAATGGAAGCGTGACACTGATGCTGCAGCTCGGGAGGAAAGCGCACGTGCAAGCCCCACTCGAGACAAGGACCGACTCCCCTGGGGAGACTCCAGAAGTATCCCAAGGTTCATGTCAGTACTGGAGAGGAAGCCTCAGGAGCAGGCACCGACTACACAAGGTCCTAGGCCCCGGGCATCGACTGGACAGGAATCCCGTGATGCCCCGGAGAACTCGCATGGGGAATGGCCTTTCCTGAGGCCACCAGAATGCGTCCCTGAGGTCCCCGTCTTAAGTCGAGAGCACCTGCCGCATCTCGAGAAAATCCAGGAGGTTCCCCCTCCAGGCGAGATGAGGCCATTTCTGTTGAGGCGTCTGGAGGCTAATAACACCGAGCCTCTAGAACTTCCAAAGGGTCCCTTCACCACCCTTGCTGCAACTCAAGAAGTTTCCCGACATACCCGTCTCCACTGGAAAGGAAGCACGAGAGTCCGCCCACATCCAGAGGAACCCCGTTTCCGCCTCATACCTCGATAGGAAGGATCCTTTCCCTGCGTGGTCGGGAAAGAATTCCCGCATTCCCGTCGCATCTCAAGAGGATGCGCTCTCCACAGGAAAGGCGAGAGGAACTCCAGGGTCGTGCCACCATTCCCAGAGTCCCCCAGATGACTCCAGTCCATTCCAGGGAAACCTGTTTTCCCTGCACTGCCTCGAATTTCAAGCCGAGGATCGACTCACAACACGGTGGCACGTCGGACAGCCCTGTGGGAAAGCCTCGAGGGAAAGCCACAGATCATTTGATCCACGCGAAGGGAAGAGTGACACTGCTGCTACAGCTCCGGAGGAAAGCGCACGTGCATGCCCCGCAATCGAGACGAGGACTGACTCCCCTGGGGAGACTCCAGAAGTACCCCAAGATCCATGGCAGCAATTGGAGAGGAATCCTCAGGTTTCCGACACCGACTCCACACAAGATCTTAGGCCCCGGCATTGATGGGGAGGAATCCCGAGAGGCCTACGAGCAATTCGCATGGGGACTGGCCTTTCCTGAGTCCACCAGAGCGGGTCCTTGAGGTCCCCGTCGTAAGTCGAGAGCACCTGCCGCAACTCGAGAAACTCCAGGAGGTTCTCCCCTCCAGGCGAGAAGAGGCCCTTTTCCCCTGATGCGTCTCCGAGTCTAATCACACCTAACCTCTGGAACTTCCAAAGGGTCCTTCACACCCTTGCTTCAACTCAAGAAATTCCCGACATATCCGTCTCCACTCGAGAGGAAGCAGGAGAGTCCCACCCACATCTAGAGGAGCCACTTTTCCGCCTCCTAGCTCGAGAGGAGGGATCCTTTCCCTGTGTGGTTGGGAAAGAATTCCCGGCGTTCCCGTCGAATCTCAAGAGGAGGCGCTCTCCATAGGAAAGGCGAGAGGAACTCCAGGGTCGTGCCACCATTCCCAGAGTCCCCCAGATGTCTTAGTCCATTCCAGGGAAACCTGTTTTCCCTGCACTGCCTTGACTTTCAAGCCGAGGATCGACTCACACCACGTTGGCACGTGGGACAGCCCTGTGTGACAGCCTCGTGGGAAATGCTCGTGGGAAAGCCTCAAGCGAAAGTCACAGATCCCTTGATCCACGCCTATGGAAGCGTGACACTGCTGCTACACCTCGGGAGGAAAGCGCACGTGCATGCCCCCACTGGAGACGAGGACTGACTCCCCTGGGGAGACTCCAGAAATACCCCAAGATCCATGTCGGCACTGGAGATTAATCCTCAGGTTCCGGCACCGTCTCCACACAAGGTCTTAGGCCCCGGCATCGAAAGGAGAGGAATCCCGAGAGGCCCCCGAACAACTCGCATGGGGACTGGCCTTTCCTGAGGCCACCAGAGCGGGTCCCGGAGGTCCCCATCATAAGGGCGAGAGCACCTGCCGCAACTCGGGAAATTCAGGAGGTTCTCCCCTCCAGGCGAGATGAGGCCCATTTCCGCTGAGGCGTCTCGTGTCTAATCACACCTAACCTCTGGAACTTCCAAAGGGTCCTTCACACCCTTGCTGCAACTCAAGAAGTTCCCCGACATACCGTCTCCACTCCAGAGGAAGCACGAGAGTCCCACCCACATCCAGAGGAGCCCCGTTTCCTCCTCATAGCTCGAGAGGAAGGGATCCTTTCCCTGCGTGGTCGGGAAAGAATTCCCGGCGTTCTCGTCGCATCTCAAGAGGAGGCGCTCTCCACAGGAAAGGCGAGAGGAACTCCAGGGTCGTGCCACCATTCCCAGAGTCCCCCAGATGTCTCAGTCCATTCCAGGGAAACCTGTTTTTCCCTGCACTGCCTCGACGTTCAAGCCGAGGATCGACTCACACCACGGTGGCACGTGGGACAGCCCTGTGGGAAAGCCTCGTGGGAAAGCCTCATCGGAAAGCCTCGAGGGAAAGCCCCTGATCCCTTGATCCACGCGAAGGGAAGTGTGACACTGCTGCTACAGCTCGGGAGGAAAGCGCACGATGCATGCCCCCCACTAGGAGACGAGGCACTGACTCCCCTGGGGAGACTCCAGAAGTACCCCAAGATCCATGTCAGCACTGGAGAGGAATGCTCAGGTTCCGGCACCGACTCCACACAAGATCTTATGCCCCTGCATCGAGGGAGAGGAATCCTGATAGGCCCCCGAACAACTCTCATGGGGATTGGCCTTTCCTGAGTCCACCAGAGCGGGTCCCTCAGGTCCCCGACGTAAGTCGAGAGCACCTGCCGCAACTCGAGAAAATCCAGGAGGTTCTCCCCTCCAGGCGAGATGAGGCCCATTTCCGCTCAGGCGTCTAGAGTCTAATCACACCTAACATCTGGAACTTCCAAAGGGTCCTTCACACCCTTCCTGCAACTCAAGAAGTTCCCTGACATACCCGTCTCCACTCGAGAGGAAGCACGAGAGTTCTGCCCACATCCAGAGGAGCCCCGTTTCCTACTCTTGCTCGAGAGAAATGATCCTGTCCCTGCGTGGTCGGGAAAGAATTCCCGGCGTTCCCTTCGCATCTCAAGAGGAGGCGCTCTCCACAGGAAAGGCAAGAGGACCTCCAGGGTCGTGCCACCATTCCCAGAGTCCCCCAGATGTCTCAGTCCATTCCAGGGAAACCTGTTTTCCCTGCACTGCCTCGACTTTCAAGCCGAGGATCGACTCACACGACGGTGGCACGTGGGATAGCCCTGTGGGAAAGCCTCGTGGGAACGCCTCGTGGGAAAGCCTCGAGGGAAAGCCACAGATCCCTTGATATATGCGAAGGGAAGAGTGACACTGCTGCTACAGCTCGAGAGGAAAGCGCACGTGCAGGCCCCCACTAGAGACGAGGACTGACTCCCCTTGGGAGACTCCAGACGTACCCCAAGATCCATATCAGCACTGGAGAGGAAACCTCCAGGTTCCGGCACCGACTCCACACAAGGTCTTAGTCCCCGGCATCGACGGGAGACGGAATCCCGAGTGGCCCCCGTGCAACTCGCATGGGGACTTGCCTTTACTGAGGCCACGAGAGCGGGTCCCTGAGGTCCCCGTCGTAAGTCGAGAGCACCTGCCGCAACTCGAGAAAATCCAGGAGGTTCTCCCCTGCAGGCGAGATGAGGCCCATTTCCGCTAAGGCGTCTCGAGGCTAATCACACCTAACCTCTGGAACTTCCAAAGGGTCCTTCACACCCTTGCTGCAACTCAAGAAGTTCACCGACGATACCCGACTCCACTCGAGGAGGAAGCACCATAGTTCCGCCATATCCAGAGGTGCCCCGTTTCCGCCTCATAGCTCGAGAGGAGGGATCCTGTCCCTGCGTGGTAGGGAAAAATTCCCGGTATTCCGTCGCATCCCAAGAAGAGGCGCTCTCCGCAGGAAAGGCGAGAGGAAACTCCAGGGTCGTGCCACCATTCCCAGAGTCCCCAGATGTCTCAGTCCATTCCAGGGAAACGTGTTTTCCCTGCACAGCCTCGACTTTCAAGCTGAGGATCGACTCACACCACGGTGGCAAGAGGGACAGCCCTGTGGGAAAGCCTCGTGGAAAAGCCTCGTCGGAAAGCCTCGAGGGAAAGCCACAGATCCCTTGATCCACGCGAAGGGAAGTGCGACACTGCTGCTACAGCTCGGGAGGAAAGCGCACGTGCATGCCCCACTCGAGACGAGGACTGACTCCCCTGGAGAGACTCCAGAAGTACCCCAAGATCCATGTCAGCACTGGAGAGGAATCCTCAGGTTCCGGCACCGACTCTACACAAGATCTTAGGCCCGGGCATCGATGGGAGAGGAATCCTGAGTGTCCCCGAGCAACTCGCATGGGGACTGGCCTTTCATGAGGCCACCAGAGCGGGTCCCTGAGGTCGCCGTCGTAAGTCGACAGCACCTACTCATCTCGAGAAAATCCAGGAGGTTCTCCCCTCCAGGCGAGATGAGACCCATTTGTGCTGAGGCGTCTCGAGGCTAATCAGACCTAACCTCTGGAACTTCCAAAGGGTCCTTCACAACCTTTCTGCAACTCAAGAAGTTGCCCGACATACCCGTCTCCACTCGAGAGGAAGCACGAGAGTCCCGCCACATCCAGAGGAGCCCCGTTTCCGCCTCCTAGCTCGAGAGGAGGGATCATTTCCCTGCGTGTTCGGCAAAGAATTCCCGGTTCTAGTCGCATCTCAAGAGGAGGCGCTCCCACAGGAAAGGCGAGAGGAAAACCAGGGTCGTGCCACATTCCCAGAGTCCCCAGATGTCTCAGTCCATTCCAGGGAAACCTGTTTTCCCCTGCACTGCCTCGACTTTCAAGCCGAGGATCGACTCACACCACGGTGTCACGTGGGACAGCCCTGAGGGAAAGCCTCGTGGGAAAGCTTCGTGGGAAAGCCTCGAGGGAAAGACACAGATCCCTTGATCCACGCGAAGGAAAGCGTGACACTGCTGCTACAGCTCGGGAGGAAAGCGCCCGAGCATGCCCTCAGTCGAGACGAGGTCTGACTCCCCGGGGAGACTCCAGAAGTACCCCAAGATCCATGTCGGCACTGGAGAGGAATCCTCAGGTTCCGGCACTGACTCCACACAAGGTCTTAGGACCAGCTTCAACGGGAGAGGAATCCCGAGAGGCCCGCGAGCAACTAGCATGGGGACTGGCCTTTCCTGAGGCCACCAGAGCGGGTCCCTGAGATCCCCGTCTTAAGTCAAGAGCACCTGCCGCAACTCGAGAAAATCTTGGAGGTTCTCCCTCCAGGCGAGATGAGGCCCATTTCCGCTGAGGCGTCTCGAGGCTAATCACATCTAACATCTGGAACTTCCAAAGGGTCCTTCACACCCTTGCTGCAACTCAAGAAGTTCCCCGACATACTCGTCTCCACTCCAGAGGAAGGACGAGAGTCCCGCCCACATCCAGAGGAGCCCCGTTTCCGCCCCTAGCTCGAGGGGAGGGATCCTTTCCCTGCGTGGTCGGGAAAGAATTCCCGGCATTCCCGTCGCATCTCAAGTGGATGTGCTCTCCACTGGAAAGGCGAGAGGGAACTCCAGGGTCGTGCAACCATTCCCTGAGTCCCCCAGATGTCTCAGTCCATTCCAGGGAAACCTGTTTTCCCTGCACTGTCTCGACTTTCAAGCCGAGGATCGACTCACACCACGGTGGCACGTGGGACAGCCTTGTGGGAAAGCCTCGTGAAAAAGCCTTCAGGGAAAGCCTCGAGGGAAAGCCACAGATCCCTTGATCATGATGGAAGCATGACACTGCTGCTACAGCTCGGGAGGAAAGCTCACGTGCATGCCACGACTCGAGACGAGGACTGACTCCCCTGGGGAGACTCCAGAAGTACCCCAATTTCCATGTCAGCACTGGAGAGGAATGCTCAGGTTCCGGCACCCGGCTCCACACATGGTCTTAGGCCCCGGCATCGACGGGAGAGGAATGCCGAGAGGCCCCCGAGCAACTCGCATGGGGACTGGCCTTTCCTGAGGCCACCAGAGCGGGTCCCTGAGGTCCCCATCGTAAGTCGAGAGGACCTGCTGCAACTCGAGAATATCCAGGAGGTTCTCCCCTCAGGCGAGATGAAGCCCATTTCCGCTGAGGCGTTCGAGGCTAATCACACCTAAACTCTGGTACTCCCAAAGGGTCCTTCACACCCTTGCTGCAACTCAAGAGTTCTCCGACATACCCGTCTCCACTCGAGAGGAAGCACGAGAGTCCCGCCCACATCCAGAGGAGCCC
Organism: Capra hircus; assembly: GCF_001704415.2. Taxonomy (NCBI): domain Eukaryota; kingdom Metazoa; phylum Chordata; class Mammalia; order Artiodactyla; family Bovidae; genus Capra; species Capra hircus. The sequence goes on from NW_017196582.1 coordinate 6,657, forward strand.
CGTTTCCGCCTCCTAGCTCGAGAGGAGGAATCCTTTCCCTGCGTCTTCGGGAAAGAATCCCGGCATTCCGTCGCATCTCAAGAGGAGGCGCTCTCCAAAGGAAAGGCGAGAGGAACTCCAGGGTCGTGCCACCATTCCCAGAGTCCCCAGATGTCTCAGTCCATTCCAGGGAAACATGTTTTCCCTGCCTGCTCGACTTTCATGTCGAGGATCGACTAACACACGGTGGCACGTGGGACAGCCCTGTGGGAAAGTCTCGTGGGAAAGCCTCGTGGGAAAGCTGATGGGAAAGCCTCATCGGAAAGCCTCGAGGGAAAGCCCCTGATCCCTTGATCCAGGCGAAGGGAAGTGTGACACTGCTGCTACAGCTCGGAGGAAAAGCGCACATGCATGCCCCCACTAAGAGACGAGCACTGACTCCCCTGGGGAGACTCCAGAAGTACCCCAAGATCCATGTCAGCACTGGAGAGGAATGCTCAGGTTCCGGCACCGACTCCACACAAGATCTTATGCCCCTGCATCGAGGGGAGAGGAATCCTGATAGGCCCCCGAACAACTCTCATGGGGATTGGCCTTTCCTGAGTCCACCAGAGCGGGTCCCTCAGGTCCGGACGTAAGTCGAGAGCACCTGCCGCAACTCGAGAAAATCCAGGAGGTTCTCCCCTCAGGCGAGATGAGGCCGCATTTCCGCTCAGGCGTCTAGAGTCTAATCACACCTAACATCTGGAACTTCCAAAGGGTCCTTCACACCCTTCCTGCAACTCAAGAAGTTCCCTGACATACCCGTCTCCACTCGAGAGGAAGCACGAGAGTTCTGTCCACATCCAGAGGAGCCCGTTTCCTACTCTTGCTCGAGAGAAATGATCCTGTCCCTGCGTGGTCGGGAAAGAATTCCCGGCGTTCCCCGTCGCATCTCAAGAGGAGGCGCTCTCCACAGGAAAGGCAAGAGGACCTCAGGGTCGTGCACATTCCCAGAGTCCCCCAGATGTCTCAGTCCATTCCAGGGAAACCTGTTTTCCCTGCACTGCCCTCGACTTTCAAGCCGAGGATCGACTCACACGACGGTGGCACGTGGGATAGCCCTGTGGGAAAGCCTCGTGGGAACGCCTCGTGGGAAAGCCTCGAGGGAAAGCCACAGATCCCTTGATATATGCGAAGGGAAGAGTGACACTGCTGCTACAGCTCGGAGAGGAAAGCGCACGTGCAGGCCCCCACTAGAGACGAGGACTGACTCCCCTTGGGAGACTCCAGACGTACCCCCAAGATCCATATCAGCACTGAAGAGGGAAACCTCAGGTTCCGGCACCGACTCCACACAAGGTCTTAGTCCCCGCATCGACGGGAGAGGAACCCGAGTGGCCCCCGTGCAACTCGCATGGGGATTGCCTTTACTGAGGCCACGAGAGCGGGTCCTGAGGTCCCCGTCGTAAGTCGAGAGCACCTGCCGCAACTCGAGAAAATCCAGGAGGTTCTCCCCTGCAGGCGAGATGAGGCCCATTTCCGCTAAGGCGTCTCGAGGCCTAATCACACCTAACCTCTGGAACTTCCAAAGGGTCCTTCACACCCTTGCTGCAACTCAGAAGTTCACTGACGTACCCCGACTCCACTCGAGAGGAAGCACCATAGTTCCGCCATATCCAGAGGTGCCCCGTTTTCCGCCTCATAGCTCGAGAGGAGGGATCCTGTCCCTGCGTGGTAGGGAAAAAATTCCCGGTATTCCGTCGCATCCCAAGAAGAGGCGCTCTCCGGCAGGAAAGGCGAGAGGAACTCCAGGGTCGTGCCACCATT
>NW_017196583.1:0-8444 GCF_001704415.2 Capra hircus
CTGGCCCCTATGCCTGGGATGCAGTTTCACACATAGAATGTGTCCCCATAGGAGCCAAGAATTTTCCTGACAGACCTAGGCTCACTAGAGCTCTCCTACAGAGCAAAGGGGATGGGACAGATGTGTGGCTGTGGCTCTGCCTTTCCCTGGGAGTGTGGAGCCGCTCCCTATGGCCCCGCGGCTCCAGGGGAAATTGCCCCTGAATAATGACCTCCAAGAAGCGCTTTTCCAACTGGCTGAGACGTGGAGTTCTCAGGATACAGGGAAAGCGAGTGTCCTTCGGGGAAGCAAAGGCAGTCACCTGTTATCATAACTTACTAGAATAGTAGGTACCTTCTCCGGTTGGGCAGAGGCCTTCCCTACCTGATCTGAAAAAGAAAACGAAGTAGCTCGCTGATTTGAAATAATTCCCAGACTTGGGTTTCCAACCAGTATAGAATCCGACAATGGCCCTGTCTTTGCAGCCGCCGTTAATTAACAGGTATGTGAAGCTCTAAATATCAGTGGAAATTACATACAGCATATAGGCCCAGTGTTCTGGAATGGTGGAAAGAAACAACCAAACTCTTGAAGAGACACTTTCAAAATGGATCATAGAGACTGACTGTACATGGATGGGCTTGCTTCCGGCAGACTTACTCATATTACGGGTAACTGCACGTTCCCATAGTTGTTGTCCTTATGAAATTTTCTATGGGAGACCCCCTCCCACAGTGAGGCAGGTGTTAGCAGATTTGCCACAAGTAAGGGGGTGGGATTTCACAGCAGATGGAACAATTAGGTAAGGTAATAAATCAGGTAACTAAGTTTGTATAAAAAAGAATATCATTCCCCCTTGAGGAACAGATTCATGAATTTGTGCTCAGTGATCAGGTGTGGCTCAATGACTGGAAACACAATTCCTTGGCCTGACATCGGAAAGGTCCTTATACTGTTGTTTTAGCCACAATTCTGAAAGAGGTGGGAATACCAGACCACCTAACCTGCCTCTTGAGAAATCTGGATGAAGGTCAGGAAGCAACAGTTAGAGTAGGACATGGAACAACAGACTGGTTCCAAAAAGGAAAAGGAGTATGCAAAGGCTGTATATTGTCACCCTGTTATTTAACTTCTATGCAGAGTACATCATGAAAAATGCTGGGATGGAAGATACATGAGCTGGAATCAAGATTGCCGAAATATCAATAAACTTAGATATGCAGATGACACCACCATTATGGCTGAATGTGAAGAGGAACGGGTATGTCGGGGAACTTCTTGAGTTGCAGCAAGGGTGTGAAGGACCCTTTGGAAGTTCCAGAGGTTAGGTGTGGTTAGTCTCGAGATGCCTCAGCGGAAATGGGCCTCATGTCGCCTGGAATGGAGAGGCTCCTGGATATTCCCGAGTTTCAGCAGGTGCTCTCGAGTTACGACGGGGACTTCAGGGACCCGCTCTGGCGGCCGCAGGAAACGCCAGTCATCATGCGTGTTGCTAGGGGCCTCTCGTGATTCCTCTCCCGTCGATGCCGGGCCTAAGACCTTGTGTGGAGTCGGGGCCGGAAGCTGAGGATTCCTCTCCAGTGCTGACATGGATTTTGTGGTACTTCTCGAGTCTCCACAAGGGAGTCAGGCCTCGTCTCGAGTGGGGCATGAGCGTGCCCTTTCCTCCCATGCTGTAGCAGCAGTGTCACGCTTCCCCATGCCTGGACCAAGGGATCTGTGGCTTTCCCTCGAGTCTTTCCCACTAGGCTTTCCAACAGGTCTGTCCCACGTGTGACGGTGGTGTGAGTCGATCCTCGGCATGAAGGCCAAGGCAGTGCAGGGAAAACAGGTTCCTGTGGAATGGACTGAGACATCTGGGTGAGTCTCGGAATGGTGGCACGACCCTGCAGTTCCTCTCCCCTTTCCTTTGGAGAGCGCCTCCTCTTGAGATGCGATGGGAATGCCGGGAATTCTTTCCCGACCAATCAGGGAAAGGATCGCTCATCTCGAGCTACGAGCCGGAAACGGAGCTCCTCTGGATGTGGCCGGGACACTCGTTCCTCTTGAGTGGAGACGGGTATGTCGGGGAACTTCTTGAGTTGCAGCATGACTGTGAAAGACTCTTTGGAAGTTCCAGAGGTTAGGTGTTATTAGCCTCGAGACGCCTCAGTGGAAATGGGCCTCATCTCGCCTGGAGGGGAGAACTTCCTGGATTTTCTCGAGTGTGGCAGGTGCTCTAGAATTACGACGGGGACCTCAGGAAACCCTCTCCGGTGTCCTGAGGAAAGGCCAGGCTCCATGCGAGTTGTTCGATGGCCTCTTGGGGATTCCTCTCCCGTTGATGCCGGGGTCTGGAGACCTTGTACGGAGTCGGTGCCGGAACCTGAGGATTCCTCTCCAGTGCTGACATGGATCTTTGGGGTACTACTGGAGTCTCCCGAGGGAAGTCAGTCCTCGTCTCGAGTGGGGGCATGCACGTGCGCTTTCCTCCCGAGCTGTAGCAGCAGTGTCACGCTTCCCTGCGCGTGAATCAAGGGATCTGTGGCTTTCCCTCGAGGCTTTCTCACGAGGCTTTCCCACAGGGCTGTCCCACGTACCAACCATGGTGTGAGTTGATCCCCAGCTTGGAAGTCGAGGCAGTGCAGGGAAAAACAGGATTTCCTGGAATTGACTGAGACATCTGGGGACTCTGGGAATGGTGGCATGACAGGGAGTTCCTCTCGCCTTTCCTGTGGAGAGTGACTCCCGAGAATTCTTTCGCTATCACGCTGGGAAAGGATCCCTCCTCTCGAGCTATGAGTCAGAAACGGGGCTCCTCTGGATGTGGGCGGGACTCTCGTGCCTCCTCTCGAGTGGAGACGGGTATGTCGTGGAACTTCTTTGAGTTGCAGCAAGGGTGTGAAGGACCCTTTGGAAATTCCAGAGCTTAGGTGTGATTAGCCTCGAGACGCCCCAGCGGAAATGGGCCCATCTCTCCTGGAAGGGACAACCACCTGGATTTTCTCAAGTTGCGGCAGGTGCTCTCGACCTATGACGGGGACCTCAGGGAACCGCTCTGTTGGCCTGAGGAAATGCCAGTCCGCCATGCGAGTTGCACGGTGGCCTCTCAGGTTTCCTCTCCCGTCGATGCCCGGGCCTAAGACCTTGTTTGGAGTCGGTGCCAGAACCAGAGGATTCCTCTCCAGTGCTGACATGGATCTTGGGGTACTTCTGGAGTCTCCCCAGGGGAGTCAGTCCTCGTCTCGAGTGGGGGCATGCACGTGTGCTTTCCTCCCGAGCTGTAGCAGCAGTGTCACGCTTCCCTTCGCGTGGATCAAGGGATCTGTGGCTTTCCCTCGAGGCTTTCCCACGAGACTTTCCCACGAGGCTTTCCCACAGGGCTGTCCCACGTGCCACCGTGGTGAAAGTCGACCCTGGGCTTGAAAGTCGAGGCAGTGCAGGGAAAACAGGTTTCCCTGGAATGGACTGAGACATCTGGGGGACTCTGGGAATGGTGTCACGACCCTGGACTTCCTCTCGCCTTTCCTGTGGAGAGCACCACCTCTTGAGATGCAACGGGAACGCCGGAAATTCTTTCCCCACCAAGCAGGGAAAGGATCCCTCCTCTCGAGCTAGGAGGCGGAAACGGGGCTCCCTCTGGATGTGGGCGGGACTCTCGTACTTCCTCTCGAGTGTCGACGGGTATGTGGGGGAACTTCTTGAGTTGCAGGAAGGGTGTGAAGGACGCTTTGCAAGTTCCAGAGGTTAGGTGTGATTAGCGTCGAGATGCCTCAGTGGAAATGGGCCTCATCTCGCCTGGAGGGGAGAAACTCCTGAATTTTCTCGAGTTGCGGCAGGTGCTCTCGACTTACGACAGGGACCCTCAGGGACCCGCTCTGGTGGACTCAGGAAAGGACAGTCCCCATGCAAGTTGCTCGGGGGCCTCTCGGGATTCCTCTCCCGTCGATGCCGGGGGCCTAAGACTTTGTGTGGAGTCGGTGCCGGAACCTGAGGTTTCCTAACAGTGCTGGACATGGATCTTGGGGTACTTCTGAAGTCTCCCCAGGGGAGTCAGTCCTCGTCTCGAGTGGGGCATGCACGTGCGCTTTCCTCCCGAGCTGTAGCAGCAGTGTCACACTTCTTGGCGATTGGATCATGGTATCAGTGGCTTTCCCTGAAGGCTTTCCCTCGAGGCTTTTCCACGAGGCTTTCCCACAGGGCTGTCCCACGTGCCACCGTGGTGTGAGTTGATCCTCGGCTTGAAAGTCGAGGCAGTGCAGGGAAAACAAGTTTCCCTGGAATGGACTGAGACATCTGAGGGAATCTGGGAATGGTGGCACGACCCTGGAGTTCCTCTCGCCTTTTCTGTGGAGAGCGCCTACTCTTGAGATGCGACGGGAATGCCGGAAATTCTTTCCCGACCACGCAGGGAAAGCATCCCTTCTTTCCAGCTATGAGGTGGAAACGGGGTCCTCCTCATGTGGGAGAGACTCTCGTGCTTCCTCTCGAGTGGAGACGGGCAGGTTGGGGAACTTCTTGAGTTGCAGCAAGGGTGAGAAGGACCCTTTGGCAGTTCTAGAGGTTAGGTGTGATTAGCCCCGAGATGCCTCAATGGAAATGGGCCTCATCTCGCCTGGAGGGGAGAAACTCCTGGATATTCTAGAGTTGCTGCAGGTGCTCTCGACTTACGATGGGGACCTCAGGGACCCGCTCTGGTGGCCTCAGGAAATTCCAGTCCCCATGCGAGTTGCTCGGGGCACTCTCCGGATTCCTCTCCCGTCGATGCCGGGGCCTCAGACCTTACGTAGAGTCGGTGCTGTAACCTGAGGATTCCTCTCCAGTGCTGACATGGATCTTGGTGTACTGCTGGAGTCTCCCCAGGGGAGTCAGTCCTCGTCTCGGTTGAGGGCATGCACGTGCGCTTTCCTCCCCAGCTGTAGCAGCAGTGTCGGGCTTCCCTTCGCGTGGATCAAGGGATCTGCGGCTTTCCCTCGAGGCTTTCCCACGAGGCTTTCCCACGAGGCTTTGCCACAGGGCTGTCCCACGTGCCACAGTGGTGTGAGTCGATCCTCGGCTTGAAAGTCGAGTCAGAGCGGGGAAACAGGTTTCCCTGGAATGGACTGAGACATCTGGGGGACTCGGAGAATGGTGGCATGTCCCTGGAGTTCCTCTCGCCTTTCCTGTGAAGAGCGCCTCCTCTTGAGATGGGACGGGAACGCCGGGAATTCTTTCCCGACCTCCCAGGGAAAGGATCCCTCCTCTCGAGCTATGAGGAGGAAACGGGGCTCCTCTGGATGTGGGCGGAACTATCGTGCTTCCTCTTGAGTGGAGATGGGGTATGTCGGGGAACTTCTTGATTTGCAGCAAGGGTGTGAAGGACCCTTTGGAAGTTCCAGAGTTTAAGTGTGGCTTAGCCTTGAGATGTGTCAGCGGAAATAGGCTTCATTTTGCCTGGAGGGGAGAACATCCTTGATTTTCTCGAGTTGCGGCAGGTGCTCTCGACTTACGACGGGGACCGCAGGGACCCGCTCTGGTGGCCTCAGGAAAGGCCAGTCAAGATCCAAGACAGCACTGGAGAGGGAGAGACATCACGAGAGGCCTTCCGAGCAACTCGCATGGTGACTGGCCTTTCCTGAGGACACCAAAGCGGGTCCCTGAGGTCCCTGTCGTAATTTGAGAGCTCCTGGCGCAACTCGAGAAAATCCAGGGAGGTTCTCCCCTCCAGGCGAGATGAGATCCATTTGCGCTGAGGCATCTCGAGGTTAATCACACCTAACCTCTGGAACTTCCAAAGGGCCGTTCACACCCCTTGCTGCAACTCAAGAAGTTCCCCCGACATACCCGTTTCCACTCAAAAGGAAGCACGAGAGTCCCGCCCACAACCAGAAGAGCCCCGTTTCAGCCTCATAGCTCGAGAGGAGGGATCCTTTCCCTGCGTGCCTCGGGAAAGAATTTCCGGGCCGTTCCCGTCGCATCTCAAGAAGAGGCGCTCTCCACAGGAAAGGCAAGAGGAACTCAGGGTCGTGCCACCATTCCCAGAGCCCCCAGATGTCTCAGTCGATTCCAGGGAAACCTCTTTTCCCGCAATGCCTCGACTTTCAAGCCGAGGATCGACTCAGACCTCGGTGGCACGTGGGACAGCCCTGTGAAAAGCCTAGTGGGAAAGCCTTTTGGGAAAGCCTACAGAGAAAGCCACAGATCCCTGGATCCACGCAAAGGGAAGCGTGACACTGCTGCTATAGCTCGGGAGGAAAGCGCACGGGCACGCCACACTCGCGACGAGGACTGACTCCCCTGGGAGACTCCAGAAGTACCCCAAGATCCATGTCAGAACTGGAGAGGAATCCTCAGGTTCCGGCACCGACTCCACACAAGGTCTCAGGCCCCGGCATAGACGGGGAGAGGAATCGCTAGAGGCGCACGAGCAACTCGCATGGGGACGGGCCTTTCCTGAGGGCACTAGAGCGGGTCCCTGAGGTCCCCGTCGTAAGCCGAGAGCACCTGCGGCAACTCGAGAAAATCCAGGAGGTTATCCCCCTCCAAGCGAGATGAGGCCCCATTTCCGCTGAGGAGTCTCGAAGGCTTATCACACCTAATCTCTGGAACTTTCAAAGGGTCCTTCACACCCTTGCTGGCAACTCAAGAAGTTCCCCGACATACCCGACTCCACTCGAGAGGAAGCTCGAGAGTCCCGCCCTCATCCTTAGGAGCCCCTTATCCGCTTCCTAGCTCGAGAGGAGGGATCCTTTCCCTGCGTGTCGGGAAAGAATTCCCGGCGTTCCCGTCGCATCTCAAGAGGAGGCGCTCTCCACAGGAAAGGCCAGAGGAACTCCAGGTCATGCCACCACTCCCAGAGTCCCCCAGATGTCTCAGTCCATTCCAGGGAAACCTGTTTCCCTGGACTGCCTCGACTTAAAGCCGAGGATCGACTCACACCACGGTGGCACGTGGGACAGCCCTGCAGGAAAGCCTGGGAAAGCCTCGTGGGAAAGCCTCGAGGAATGCCACAGATCCCTTGTTCCGCGAAGGGAAGCGTGACACTGCTGCTACAGCTCGGGAGGAAAGCGCACGTGCATGCCCCACTCGAGACGAGGACTGACTCCCCTGGGGAGATTCCAGAAGTACCCTAAGATCCATGTCAGCACTGGAGAGGAATCCTCAGGTTCCGGAACTGTATCCAGACAAGGTCTCAGGCCCCAGCATCGACTGGAGAGGAATCCCGAGAGGCCCCGAGCAACTCGCATGGGGACTGGCCTTTCCTGAGGCCAGCAGAGCGGGTCCCTGAGGTCCCGTCGTAAGTCAAGAGCACCTGCAGCAATCGAGAAAATCCAGGAGGTTCTCCCCTCCAGGCGAGATGAGGCCCATTTCCGCTGAGGCGTCTCGAGGCTATTCGCACTTAACCTCTGGAAGGTCCAAAGGGTCCTTCACACCCTTGCTGCAACTCAAGAAGTTCCCCGACATACCCGTCTCCACTCGAGAGGAAGCACTAGAGTCCGCCCACATCCAGAGGAGCCCCGTTTCCCCCTGCTAGCTCGAGAGAAGTGATCCTTTCCCTGTGGTCGGGAAAGAATTCCGGCGTTCCCGTCGCATCTCAAGTGGATGCGCTCTCCACAAGAAAGGCGAGAGGAACTCCAGGGTCGTGCCACCATTCCCAGAGACCCCAGATGTCTCAGTCCATTCCAGGGAACCTGTTTCCCTGCACTGCCTCGACTTTCAAGCGAGGATCGACTCACACCACGGAGGCACGTGGGACAGCCCTGTGGAAAAGCCTCGCGGGAAAGCCTAGTGGGAAAGCCTCGAGGGAAAGCCACAGATCCTTGATCCACGCGAAGGGAAGCGTGACACTGCTGCTACAGCTCGGGAGGAAAGCGCACGTGCATGCCCCCACTCGAGACGAGGACTGACTCCCCTGGGGAGACTCCAGAAGTACCCCAAGATCCATGTCAGCACTGGAGAGGAATCCTCAGGTTCCGGCACCGACTCCACACAAGGTCTTTGGCCCCGCATCGACGGGAGAATATCCCGGAGACACCCCCGAGCAACTCGCATGGGACTGGACTTTCCTGAGGCCACCAGACCGGGGTCCCTGAGGTCCCCGTCATAAGTCGAGAGCACCTGCCGAAACTCGAGAAATCCAGGAGGTTCTCCCTCCAGGCGAGATGAGGCCCATTTCCGTTGAGGCATCTCGAGGCTAATCACACCTAACCTCTGGAACTTCCAGAGGGTCCTTCACACCCTTGCTGCACTCAAGAAGTTCCCCGACATACTCGTCTCCACTCGAGAGAAAGCACGAGAATCCCGCCACATCCAGAGGAGCCCCCTTTTCCGCCTCTAGCTCGAGAGGAGGGATCCTTTCCCTGCGTGGTCGGGACAGAATTCCCGGCGTTCCCGTCGCATCTCAAGAGGAGGCCGCTCTCCACAGGAAAGGCCAGAGGAACTCCAGGTCGTGCACCACTTCCAGAGTCCCCCAGATGTCTCAGTCCATTCCAGGGAAACCTGTTTCC
>NW_017196584.1:0-8443 GCF_001704415.2 Capra hircus
TCACACCAAGGTGGCACGTGGGACAGACCTGTGGGAAAGCCTCTGGGAAAGCCTCGTGGGAAAGCCTCGAGGGAAAGCCACAGATGCCTTGATCCACGGGAAGGAAACGTGACACTGCTGCTACAGCTCGGAGGAAAGCACACGTGCATGCCCACACTCGAGACGAGGACTGACTCCCCTGGGGCGATTCCAGAAGTACCCCAAGATCCATGTCAGCACTGGAGAGGAATCTTCAGGTTCCTGCACCGACTCCATACAAGGTCTTAGGCCCTGGAATAGATGGGAGAAGAATCCAGAGAGGCCCCGAGCAACTCGCATGGGGACTGGCCTTTCCTGAGGCCACCACAGCGGGTCCCTGAGGTCCCCTTCGTAAGTCGAGAGCACCTGCCGGAACTCGAGAAAATCCAGGAGGTTCTCCCTCCAGACGAGATGAGGACCATTTCCACTGAGTCGTCTCGAGGCTAATAACAGCTAACCTCTGGAAATTCAAAGGGTCCTTCACACCCTTGCTGCAAGTCAAGAAGTTCCCCGACATACCGTCTCCACTCGAGAGGAAGTACGAGAGTCCCGCCACATCCAGAGGAGCCCAGTTTTCGCCTCCTAGCTCGAGAGGAGGGATCCTTTCCCTGCGTGTTCGGGAAAGATTCCGGCGTTCCCGTCGCATCTCAAGAGGAGGCGCTCTCCACAGGAAAGGCAAGAGGAACTCCAGGGTCGTGCCACCATTCCAGAGTCCCCAGATGTCTCAGTCCATTCCAGGGAAACCTGTTTTCCCTGCACTGCTCGACTTTCAAGCCGAGGATCGACTCACACCACGGTGGCATGTGGGATAGCCCTGTGGGAAAACTCATGGGAAAGCCTCGTGGGAAAGCCTCGAGGGAAAACCACAGATCCTTGATCCACGCGAAGGGAAGCGTGACACTGCTGCTACAGCACCGGAGGAAAGCGCACGTGCATGCCCCCACTCGAGACGAGGACTGACTCCCCTGGGGAGCCTCCAGAAGTACCCCAAGATCCATGTCAGCACTGGAGAGGAATCCTCAGCTTCCGGCACCGACTCCACACAAGGTCTTATGCCGGGTCCAGCCCGGTGGATCCAGGGAATTCGAAGGGTGAACGGCGTTGGCGTGGAAAGACTTGTTTATTTATTAATGTAAGATTAGATTAGGAAACTATAGTGTAGTAAGAAGATTAAGTGGAGAAAGAGGGGCTGAATAGCTTGGTTTATGCGGAAGGCCAATAAAATTCCAGACAAGGAATTTGCACCACCTACGTTGGGCCACCGACGCCCGCTGGAATATCTAAGGGTGCCTCGCCTTAAGCTCCCTTTCGTGCGGGTCTTAACAGCCAGTGCAAGTAAGTAGACCTGGCAAGCCTCCGCACTCCAGTTGGAGATTCAGCCTGAAGTTAAAGTAAAGAGCAGAGAGAAGGAAAGGTAGAGAAGAAGAAAGAGAGAGAAAGACACGGGGGGAGCCAGAGTCCCAAGAAACCAGGCTGAGAGACTAGTTCAAGAAGCTGGTCGCGAGAAACTGGCCCCCTGGCCTCCTCCTTTATTGTTCAGAAGGCCTTTTATACTTTTGATAAAACATGGAGATCAATGGATAACACAAAATTATGTAGTGTTCACAACCCAGATTCTTTCTGTATATCATTTTGTATACAAAAGTTCTCAGGTGATTTACATTATCTTCTGGCCAAGAGGCTTGTTAACACTTTTTGGCTCTCTTCCTTAATGAATGTTAATTTTGTTTCCCCTGTAGTGTTTTTCTTTAATCTGCATCTCCTTAAAGCATTAAAGTTACATCTCTATAGAACAAAGGTGCAGTGGGTTATAACAAAGAAGGTACTTAACTCAAAAATCTAATGTTGCTAATACCAGGTCTACTACTTGTTTTTCTATATACCAACTATATCTAAAAATAAAGGATATGAAAATTTGGCAGCAAGCATTGACCCAAGAAATGAAACTTTTAATCAGTCCTATTCTAAAGGTTTTAACTCCTCGGAAGCTCCTGCATTCCTAGGATGTTTTAAGCTTCCTGTGCCTCCTGCGGTCAGGAGGCCTCAAACAATCACAAGCACAGCTGTACGAGTCCTACAGGCAGGCTAGAAAGAAATCAGAGGGTTTTTGGATTGAAACACTCTTTCAAATGCAGAAGACTAACGGCCTGAATTGACTTTTTCCAGAAAAGGTCAGAAGAGTGAAAAAGCAGAGCACAACAACCGGCAGATTTTTGTTGGGGTACATGCTTAAAAATTTCCAGAGGGGTCGCTGAAGTCTGAGCACGCCTTGCGTATGTCAGTTTCCTTCCTCATAAACTTGTCACGGGCGGGCTTCCTCACACTGGCTCCGGGCAGTCTTAGGCCCGGCATCGACGGGAGAGGAATCCCGAGAGGCCCCGAGCAACTCGCATGCGGACTGGCCTTTCTTGAGGCCACCAGTCGGGTCTCTGTGTTCCCGTCGTAATTTGAGAGCACCTGCCACAACTCGAGAAAATTCAGGAGGTACTCCACTCCAGGCGAGATGAGGCCCATTTCCAGAGGCTTCTCGAGGCTAATCACACCTAACATCTGGAACTTCCAAAGGGTAATTCACACCCTTGCTGCAACTCAAGAAGTTCCCTGACATACCCGTCTCCACTCGAGAGGAAGCAAGAGAGTCCCGCCCACATCCAGAGGAGCCCCGTTTCCGCCTCCTAGCTGGAGAGGAGTGATCCTTTCCCTGCGTGGTCGGGAAAGGATTCCCGGCGTTCCCGTCGCATCTCAAGAGGAGGCGCTCTCCACAGGAAAGGCGAGAGAATTCCAGGGTTGTGCCACCATTCCCAGAGTCCCCCAGATGTCTCAGTCCATTCCGGGGAAACCTGTTTTCCCAGCACTGCCTCGACTTTCAAGCCGAGGATCGACTCACATCACGGTGGCACGTGGGACAGCCCTATGGGAAAGCCTCGTGGGAAAGCCTCGTGGGAAAGCCTCGAGGGAAAGCCACAGATCCCTTGAACCACGCGAAGGGAAGTGTGACTGCTGCTACAGCTCGGGAGGAAAGCGCACGTGCATGACCCACTCGAGACGAGGACTGAATCCCCTGGGGAGACTCCAGAAGTACCCCAAGATCCATGTGAGCACTGGAGGGGAATCCTAAGGATCCGGCACCGACTCCACACAAGATCTTAGTCCCCGGCATCGACGTGAGGGGAATCCTGAGAGGTCCCCGAGCAACTCGCATGGGGACCTGCCTTTCCTGAGGCCACCAGAGCGGGTCCCTGAGGTCCCGTCGTAAGTCGAGAGCACCTGCTGCAACTCGAGAAAATCCAGGAGCTTCTCCCTCCAGGCGAGATGAGGCCATTTCCACTGAGGCGTATCGAGGCTAATCCCACTAACCTTTGGAACGTGCAAACGGTCCTTCACACCCTTGCTGCCACTCAAGAAGTTCCCCGACATACCCGTCTCCACTCGAGAGGAAGCACGAGAGTTCTGCCCACATCCAGAGGAGCCCCGTTTCTGCCTCCTAGCTCGAAAGGAGGGATCCTTATCCTGCGTGGTCGGGAAAGAATTCCCGGCGTTCCCGTCGCATCTCAAAAGGAGGCGCTCTCCACAGGAAAGGCGAGAGGAACTCCAGGGTCGTGCCACCATTCCCAGAGTCCCCAGATGTCTCAGTCCATTCCAGGGAAACCTGATTTCCCTGCACTGCCTCGACTTTCTAGCCGAGGATCGACTCACATCTCGGTGGCATGTGGGAGAGCCCTGTGGGAAAGCCTCGTGGGAAAACCTCGTGGGAAAGCCTCGAGGGAAAGCCACAGATACCTTGATCCACGCGAAGGGAAGCGTGACACTGCTGCAGCTCGGGAGGAAAGCGCACGTGCATGCCCCCTCGAGACGAGGACGGACTCCCCTGGGGAGACTCCAGAAGTACCCCAAGATCCATGTCAGCACTGGAGAGGAATCCTCAGGTTCCGGCACTGACTCCACACAAGGTCTTAGGCCCCAGCATCTACGGGTGATGCATCCCAAGAGCCCCCCGTGCAACTTGCAAGGGACTGGCCTTTCCTGAGGCCACCAGAGCGGGTCCCTGAGGTCCCCGTCGTAAGTCGAGAGCACCAGCTGCACGTCGAAAAATCCAGGAGGTTCGCCCTTCCAGGCGAGATGAGGCACATTTCCGCTGAGGTGTCTCAAGGCTAATCACAACTAACCTCTGGAACTTACAAAGGGTCCGTCACACCCTTCCTGCAACTCAAGAAGTTCCCGTCATACCCGTCTCCACTCGAGAGGAAGCACGAGCGTCCCGCCACATCTAGAGGAGCCCGTTACCGCCTCCTAGCTCGAGAGGAGGGATCCTTCCTGCAGGGTCGGGAAATAATTCCTGGCGTTCCCGTGGCATCTCAAGAGGAGGCGATCTTCACATGAAAGCGAGAAGGGAATCAAGGGTCGTGCCACCATTCCCAGAGTTCCCCAGATGTCTCAGTCCTTTCCAGGGAAACCTGTCTTCCCTGCACTGCCTGGACGTTCAAGCCGAGGATTGACTCACACCACGGTGGCACGTGGGACAGCCCTGTGGGAAAGCATCGTGGGAAAGCTTCGTGGGAAAGTCTCAAGGGAAAGCCTCGAGGGAAAGCCACAGATCCCTTGATCCACACGAAGGGAAGCGTGACAGTGCTGCTACAGCTCTGGAGGAAAGCACACGTGCATGCCCCTCTCGAGACGATGACTGACTCCCCTGGGGAGACTCCAGAAGTACCCAAGATCCATGTCAGCACTGGAGAGGAATCCTCAGGTTCCGGCACCGACTCCACACAAGGTCTTAGGCCAGGCTTCGACGGGAGACGAATCCCGAGAGGCCCCCGAGGAACTCGCATGGGGACTGGCCTTTCCTGAGGCCACCAGAGTGGGTCCCCTGAGGTCCCCGTCGTAAGTCGAGAGCACCTGCCACAACTCGAGAAAATCCAGGACGTTCTCCCTCCAGGCGAGATGAGGCCCATTTCCGCTGAGGCGTCTCCAGGCTAATCACACCTAACCTCTGGAACTTCCAAAGGGTCCTTCACACCTTGCTGCAACTCAAGAAGTTCGCCGACATACCCGTCTCCACTCGAGAGAAAGCACGAGAGTCCCGCCCACATCCAGAGTATCCCCGTTTCCGCCTCCTAGCTCGAGAGGAGGGATCCTTTCCCTGCGTGGTTGGGAAAGAATTCCCGGAGTTCCCGTCGCATCTCAAGAGGAGGCACTCTCCACAGGAAAGGCGAGGGGAACTCCAGGGTCGTGCCACCATTCCCAGAGTCCCAAGATGTCTCAGTCCATTCCAGGGAAAACTTTTTTCCCTGCATGCCTCGACTTTCAAGCCGAGGATCGACATCGACACACACCACGGTGGCACGTGGGACAGCCTTGTGGGAAAGCCTAGTGGAAAGCCTCGAGGGAAAGCCTCGAGGGAAAGCCACAGATCCTTTGATCCACGCGAAGGGAAGCGTGACAGTGCTGCTAGAGCTCGGGAGGAAAGCACACGTGCATGCCCCCTCTCGAGAAGATGACTGACTCCCCTGGGGAGACTTCAGAAGTACCCAAAGATCCATGTCAGCACTGGAGAGGAATCCTTAGGTTCCGGCACCGACTCCACACAAGGTCTTAGGCCCAGGCTTCGACGGGAGAGGAATCCGAGAGGCCCCCGAGGAACTCGCATGGGGACTGGCCTTTCCTGAGGCCACCAGAGTGGGTCCCTGAGGTCCCCGTCGTAAGTCGAGAGCACCTGCCACAACTGGAGAAAATCCAGGAGGTTCTCCCCTCCAGGCGAGATGAGGCCATTTCCGCTGAGTCGTCTCCAGGCTAATCACACCTAACCTCTGGAACTTCCAAAGGGTCCTTCACACCATATCTGCAACTCAAGAAGTTCGCCGACATACCCGTCTCCACTCGAGAGAAAGCACGAGAGTCCCGACCACATCCAGACGATCCCCGTTTCCTCCTCCTAGCTCGAGAGGAGGGATCCTTTCCCTGCGTGGTCGGGAAAGAATTCCCGGAGTTCCCGTCGCATCTCAAGAGGAGGCACTCTCCACAGGAAAGGCGAGGGAACTCCAGGGTCGTGCCACCATTCCCAGAGTCCCCAAGATGTCTCAGTCCATTCCAGGGAAAACTTTTTTCCCTGCACTGCCTCGACTTTCAAGCCGAGGATCGACATCGACACACACCCACGGTGGCACGTGGGACAGCCCTGTGGGAAAGCCTCGTGGGAAAGACTCATAGGAAAGCCTCGAAGGAAAGCCACAGATCCCTTAATCCACTCGACGGGTATCGTGACACTGCTGCTACAGCTCGGGAGGAAAGAGCACGTGCATGCCCCCACTAGATACGAGGACTGACTCCGCTGGGGAGACTCCAGAAGTACCCCAAGATCCATGTCAGCACTGGAGAGGAATCCTCAGGTTCCGGCACCGACTCCACACAAGGTCTTTAGGCTCAGGCATCGACGGGAGTGTTATCCGAGAAGCCCCCGGGCAACTCGCATGGGGACTTGCCTTTCCTGAGGCCATCAGAGCGGTTCCTTGAGGTCCCCGTCGTAAGTCGAAAGCACCTGCCGCAACTCGAGAAAATCCAGGAGGTTCTCCCCTCCAGGCGAGATGAGGCCCATTTCCGCTGAGGTGTCTCGAGGCTAATCACACCTAAACTCTGGAACTTCCAAAGGGTCCTTCACACCCTTGCTGCAACTCAAGAAGTTCCCCGACATACCCGTCTCCACTCGAGAGGAAGCATGAGAGTCCCGCCAAATCCAGAGGAGCCCCGTTTCCGCCTCCTAGCTCGAGGGAGGGATCCTTTCCCAGCGTGGTCGGGAAAGAATTCCCGGCGTTCCCGTTGCATCTCAAGAGGAGGCGCTCTCCACAAGAAAGACGAGAGGAACTCCAGGGTCTGGCCACCATTCCAGAGTCCCTGGAAGTCTCAGTCCATTCAGGGAAAGCTGTTTTCCCTGCACTGCCTCGACTTTCAAGCCGAGGATCGACTCACACCACACGGTGGCACGTGGACAGCCCTGTGGGAAAGCCTCGTGGGAAAGCCTCGAGTGAAGACACAGATCCCTTGATCCACGAAAAGGGAAGCATGACACTGCTGCTACAGCTCGGGAGGAAATCGCACGTGCATGCCCCCTCTCGAGACAAGGACTGACTCCCCTGGGGAGACTCCAGAA
Source organism: Capra hircus (assembly GCF_001704415.2). NCBI lineage: Eukaryota > Metazoa > Chordata > Mammalia > Artiodactyla > Bovidae > Capra > Capra hircus. The sequence continues at coordinate 7,163 of NW_017196584.1, forward strand.
GTACACAAAGATCCATGTCGCACTGGAGAGGAATCCTCAGGTTCCGTCACTGAGTCCACACAAGGTCTTAGGCCCAGCATCGACGGGAGAGGAATCCGAGAGGCCCGGGAGAAAACTCGCATGGGGACTGGCCTTTCCTGAGGCCACCAGAGCGGGTCCCTGAGCCCCTCGTCGTAAGTCGAGAGCACCTGCCGCAACTCGAGAAAATCCAGGAGGTTCTCCCTCCAGGCGAGATGAGGCCATTTCGGCTGAGACAACTAGGGTGTAATCAGACTTAAACTCTGGAACTTCCAAAGGGTCCTTCACACCTTGCTGCAACTCAAGAAGTTCCCCGACATACCCGTCTCCACTCAAGAGGAACCCGAGCGTCCCGCCCTATCCAGAGTGGCCCGTTTCGCCTGCTAGCTCGAGAGGAGGGATCCTTTCCTGCGTGGTCCTGAATGAATTCCTAGCGTTCCCGTCTCATCTCAAGAGGAGGCGCTCTCCACAGTAAAGGCGAGAGGAACTCCAGTATCAGGCCCCATTCCCAGAGTCCCTGATGTCTCAGTCCATTCCAAGGAAACCTGTTTTCCCTGCACTGCCTCCACTTTCAAGCCGAGGATCGACTCACACCGGATGGCAGTTGGGACAGCCCTGTGGAAAGCCTCGTGGGAAGCCTCGAGGGAAAGCCAGAGATCCCTTGATCCACGCATAGGGAAGCGTGACACTGCGGCTACAGCTCGGGAGGAAAGCGCACGTGCATGCCCCACTCGAGACGAGGACTGACTCCCTGGGGAGACTCCAGAAGTACCAAGATCATGTAGCACTGCAGAGGAAACCTTCACGTTCCTGCACTGACTCCACACAAGGTCTTAGGCCCGGCATCGACGGATAGGAATCCGAGAGGCCCGAGCAATTCGCATGGGGAGTGGCCTTTTCTGAGGCCCCCAGAGCGGGTCGTGAGGTCCCCGTCGTAAGTCGACAGCACTGCCTATCTCGAGAAAATCCAGGAGTAGTCCCTCCAGGCGAGATGAGGCCCATTTCCGCTGAGGCGACTGGAAGCTAATCACCCTAATCTCTGGAACTTCCAAAGGGTCCTTCACAGCCTTGCTGCAACTCAGAAGTTCCCCGACATACCGTCTCACTCAAGAGGAAGCACGAGAGTCCCGCCACATCCAGAGGGGCCCGTTTCCGCTCCTAGCTGAGAGGAGGGATCCTTTCCTTTCGTGGTCGGCAAAAAATTCCCGGCGTTCCCGTCGCATCTCAGGAGGAAGGCGCTCTCCACAGGAAAGGCGAGAGGAA
>NW_017196585.1:0-8443 GCF_001704415.2 Capra hircus
GCTCTGGTGGCCTCAGGAAAGGCCAGTCCCCATGCGAGTTCTTCGGGAGCCTCTCGGGATTCCTATCCTGTCGATGCTGGGGCCTAAGACCTTGTGTGGAGTTGGTGCCGGAACCTGAGGATTCCTCTCCAGTGCTTACATGGATCTTGGGTACTTCTGGAGTCTCCCCAGGGGAGTCAGTCCTCGTCTCGAGTGAGGGCAAGCACGTGCGCATTCCTCCCGAGCTATAGCAGCAGTGTCACGCTTTCCTTCGCGTCGATCAAGGCATCTGTGGCTTACCCTCGAGGCTTTCCAGGAGGCTTTCCCACGAGGCTTTCCCACAGGGCTGTCCCACGTGCCACCGTGGTTGAGTCGATCCTCAGCGTGAAAGTCGAGGCAGTGCAGGGAAAAGAGTTTTCCCTGGAATGGACTGAGACATCTGGGGGACTCTGGGTATGGTCGAACGACCCTGGAGTTCATCTCACCTTTCCTGTGGAGAGCGCCTCCCCTAAGATGCGATGGGAATGCCTGGAAATCTTTCCCGACCCCGCAGGGGAAAAGATCCCTCCTCTCGAGCTAGGAGGCGCAAAAGGGGCTCTTTGGATTTTGGCGGGACTCACGTGCTTCCTCTCGAGTGGAGACGGGAATGTCGGGGAACTTCTTGAGTTTCAGCAAGGGTGTGAAGGACCCTTTGGAATTCCAGAGGTTAGGTGTGATTAGCCTCAGGACGCCTCAGCGGAAATGGGCCTCATCTCGCCTGGAGGGAGAACCTCCTGGATTTACTCGAGTTGGGGCAGGTGCTCTCTCCACTTACGACGGGGTCCTCAGGGACCCTCTCTGGTGGCCTCATGAAAGGCCAGTTCCCTTGCGAGTTGCACGGGGGCCTCTTGGGTTTCCTCTCCGTCGATGCCGGGGCCTAAGATTTTGTTTGGAGTCGGTGCCGGAACCTGAGGATTCCTAACCATTGCTGACATGGATCTTGGGGTACTTCTGGAGTCTCCTCAGGGAAGACAGTCCTCGTCTTTAGTGGGGGCATGCACGTGCGCTTTCCTCCCGAGCTGTTCCAGCAGTGTCACGCTTCCCTTCACGTGAATCAAGGGATCTGTGGCTTTCCCTCGAGTCTTTCCACCACGAGGCTTTCCCACAGTGCTGTCCCACGTGCCACCGTGGTGTGAGTCGATCCTCGGCTTGAAAGTCGAGGCAGTGAAGGGAAAACAGGTTTCCCCTGGAATGGACTGAGAAATTTGGGGGTCTCTACGAATGGTGGCACGACCCTGGAGTTCCTCTCGCCTTTCTTTGGAGAGCGCATCCTCTTGAGGTGCGACGGGTACGCTGGGAATTCTTTCCCAACCACGCAGGGAAAGGATCCCTCCTCTCGAGCTATGCGGCGGAAATGGGGCTCCTCTGGATGTGGGCGGGACTCTCATGCTTCCTCTCGAGAGGAGACGGTTATGTTGGGGAACTTCTTGAGTTGCAGCAAGGATGTGAAGTATCCTTTGTAAGTTAGAGAGGTTAGGTGTGATTAGCATCGAGACGCCTCAGCACAAATGGGCCTCATTTCGCCTGGAGGGGAGAACATCCTGGATTTTCTCGAGTTGCGGCAGATGCTCTCGACTTACGACGGGACTTCTGAGACCGCGCTTTATTGGCCTCAGGAAAGGCCAGTCCCATGCGAGTTGCGCGGGGGCCTCTCGGGATTCCTCTCCCGTCGATGCAGGGCCTAAGACCTTGTGTGGAGTGGGTGCCGGAACCTGAGGATTCCTCTCCAGTGCTGACATGGATCTTGGGGTACTTCTGGAGTCTCCCCAGGGGAGTCAGTCCTCGTCTCGAGTGGGGGCATGCAGGGGCGCTTTTCCTCCCTCGTTTTTAACAGCCTTGTCACGCTTCCATAGGCGTGGATCAAGGGATCTGTGGCTTTCGCTTGAGGCTTTCCCACGAGGATTTCCCACGAGGCTTTCCCACAGGCTGTCCCACGTTCCACCGTGGTGTGAGTCGATCCTCTGTTTGAACGTCGAGGCAGTGCAGGGAAAACAGGTTTCCCTGGAATGGACTGAGACATCTGGGGGAGTCTGGAATGGTGGCACGACCCTGGAGTTCCTCTCGCCTTTACTGTGGAGAGCGCCTCCTCTTGAGATGCGACGGGAACGCCAGGAATTCTTTCCCGAACACGCAGGGAAAGGATCACTCCTCTCGAGCTAGGAGGCCGGAAACGGGGCTCCTCTGGATGTGGGCGGGACTCTCGTGATTCCTCTCGAGTGGAGACGGGTATGTCGGGGAACTTCTTGAGTTGCAGAAGGGTGTGAAGGACCCTTTGGAAGTTCCAGAGTTTAGATGTGATTAGCCTCGAGACGCCTCAGCAGAAATGGGCCTCATCTCGCTTGGAGGGGAGAACCTCGTGGATTTTCTCGAGTTGCGGCAGGTGCTCTCAACTTACGACCGGGGACCTCAGGGACCCGCTCTGGTGGCCTCAGGAAAGGCCAGTCCCCATGCGAGTTGCTCGGGGCCTCTCGGGATTCCTCACCCGTCGATGCCGGGGCCTAAGATCTTGTGTGGAGTTGGTGCCGGAACCTGGAGCATTCCTCACCAGTGCTGACATGGATCTTGGGGTATTTCTGGAGTCTCCTCAGTGGAGTCAGTCCTTGTCTCGTGTGGGCATGCACGTGCGCTTTCCTCCCGAGCTTTAGCAGCAGTGTCACGCTTCCCTTCGCGTGGATCAAGGATCAGGGGCTTTCCCTCGAGGCTTTCCCACGAGGCTTTCCACGAGGCTTTTCCACAGGGATGTCCCACGTGCCACCGTGGTGTCAGTCGATCCTTGGCTTGAAAGTCGAGGCAATGCAGGGAAAACAGGTTTCCCTGGAATGGACTGAGACATCTGGGGGACTCTGGGAATGGTGGCACGACCCTGGAGTTCCTCTCTCCTTTCCTGTGGAGAGCGCCTCCTCTTGAGATGCGACGGGAACGCCGGGAATTCTTTCCCGACCACGCAGGGAAAGAATCGCTCCTCTCGAGCTAGGAGGCGGAAACGGGACTCCTCTGGATGTGGGCGGGACTCTCGTGCTTCCTCTCTAGTGGAGACGCGTATGTCGGGGAACTTCTTGAGTTGCAGCAAGGGTGGGAAGGACCCTTTGGAAGTTCCAAAGGTTAGGTGTGATTAGCCTCGAGACGCCTCCAGCGGAAATGGGACTCATCTCGCTTGAAGGGTAGAACCTCCTGGATTTTCTCGAGTTGCGGCAGGTGCTCTCGACTTACGATGGGACCTCAGGGACCCGCTCTGGTGGCCTCAGGAAAGGCCAGTCCCCATGCGAGTTTCTCGGGGCCTCTTGTGATTCCTCTCCCGTCGTTTCCGGGGCCTAAGATCTTGTGTGGAGTCAGGTGTCGGAACCTGAGGATTCCTATCCAGTGCTGACATGGATCTTGGGGTACTTCTGGAGTCTCCCCAGGGTAGTCAGTCCTCGACTCGAGTGGGGCATGCACGTGCTATTCCCTCCCGAGCTGAAGCAGCAGTGTCACTCTTCCCTTCGCGTATATCAAGGGATCTGTGGCTTTCCCTCGAGGCTTTCCCACAAGGCTTTCCCACGAGGTTTCCCCACAGGGCTGTCCCACGTGCCACCGTGTTGTGAGTAGATCCTTGGCTTGAAATTCGAATCAGTGCAGGGAAAACAGGTTTCCCTGGAATGGACTGAGAAATCAGGGGGACTCTGGGAATGGGGCCTGATTCTGGAGTTTCCCTCGTCTTTCCTCTGGAGAGCGCCTCCTCTTGAGATGCGACGGGAACGCCGGGAATTCTTTCCCGACCACGCAGGGAAAGGATCCCTCCTCTCGAGCTAGCAGGCGGAAACGGGGCCACTCTGGAATTAGGCGGGACTCTCGTGTTACTCATGAGTGGAGACCGGTATGTCGGGGAACTTCTTGAGTTGCAGCAAGGGTGTGAAGGACCCTTTGGAAGTTCCAGAGGTCGGGTGTGATTAGCCCCGAGATACCTCAGCGGAAATGGGACTCAGCTGGCCTGGAGGGGAGAACCTCCTGGATTTTCCCGAGTTGCGGCAGGTGCTCTCGACTTAGGACGGGGACCTCAGGGACCCGCTCTGGTGGCCTTAGGAAAGGCCAGTCCCCATGCGAGTTGCACTGGGGCCTCTCGGGATTGCTCTCCATCGATGCCGGGGCCTAAGACCTTGTGTGGATTCGGTGCCGGAATCTGAGGATTCCTCTCCAGTGCTGACATGGATCTTGGGGTACTTCTGGAGTCCCCCCAGGGGTGTCAGTACTCGTCTCCAGTGGGGCCATGACGTGCGCTTTCCTCCCGAGTTGAAGCAGCAGTGTCATGCTTCCCTTCGCGTGGATCAAGGGACCTGTGGCTTTCCCTCGAGGCTTTCCAACAAGGCTTTCCCCACAGGGCTGTCCCACGTGCTACTGTGGTGTGAGTCGTTCCTCGGCGTGAAATTCGAAGCAGTGCAGGGAATACAGGTTTCCCTGGAATGGACTGAGACATCTGGGGGACTCTCGGAATGGTTGCACGGCCCTGGAGCTCCTCTTGCCTTTGCCTCTGGAGAGCACATCCTCTTGAGATGCGACGGGAACGCCGCGAATTCTTTTCCGACCACGCAGGGAAAGGATCAAACCTCTCGAGCTAAGAGGTGGAAAACGGGGCTCCTCTGGATGTAGGCGGGGACTCTCGTGCTTCCTCTCGAGTGGAGACGGTAAGTCGGGGAACGTCTTGAGTTGCCAGCAAGGGTGTGAAGGACCCTTTGGAAGTTCCAGATGTTAGATGTGATTAGACTCAAGACGCCTCAGCGGAAAAGGGCCTCATCTCGCCGGGAGGGGAGAACCTCCTGGATATTCTCGAGTTGCGGCCAGGTGCTCTCAACTTACGACGGGGACCTCAGGGACCCGCTCTGCTGGGCCTCAGGAAAGGCCAGTCCCCATGCGAGTTGCTCGGGGCCTCTCCAGATTCCTCTCCCATCGATGCCGGGGCCTAAGACCTTGTGGGGAGTCGGTGCCGGAACCTGAGAATTCCTCTCCAGTGCTGACATGGATCCTGGGTACTTCTGGAGTCTCCCCAGAGAGTCAGTCCTCGTCTCGATTGGAGACATGCACGTGCGCTTTCCTCCCGAGCTCTAGCAGCAGTGTAACGACTCCCTTCGCGTGGATCAAGGATCAGTGGCTTTCCCTCGAGGCTTTCCCACTGAGGCTTTCCCACGAGGCTTTACCACAGGGCTGTCCCACGTGCCACCGTGTTGTGAGTCGATCCTCGGTTTGAAAGTCGAGGCCAGTGCAGGGAAAACAGGTTTCCCTGGAATGGAGTGAGACATCTGGGGAACTCTGGGAATGTGGCAGGACCCTGGAGTTCCTCTCGCCTTTCCTGTGGAGAACGCCTCCACTTGAGATGTGACGGGAATGCCGGGAATTTTTTCCCGACCACGCAGGGAAAGGATCCCTCCCCTCGAGCTAGCAGGCGGAAACGGGGCTCCTCTGGATGTGGGCGGGACTCTCGTGCTTCCTCTCGAGTGGAGACGGGTATGTCGGAGAACTTCTTGAGTTGCAGCAAGGGAGTGAAGGACCCTTTGGAAGTTCCAGATGTTAGATGTGATTAGCCTCGAGATGCCTCAGCGGAAATGGGCCTCATCTCGCCTGGAGGGGAGAACCTCCTGGATTTTCTCAAGTTGCGGCAGGTGCTCTCCACTTACGACTGGGACCTCAGGGACCCGACTCTGGTGGCCTCAGGAAAGGCCAGTCCCCATGCGAGTTGCTCGGGGGCCTCTCGGATTACTCTCCCTTCGATGCTTGGGCCTAAGACCTTGTGTGGAGTCAGTGTCGGAACCTGAGGATTCCTATCCAGTGCTGACATGGATCTTGGGGTACTTCTGGAGTCTCCCCAGGGGAGTCAGTCCTCGTCTCGAGTGGGGGCATGCACGTGCTATTCCCTCCCGAGCTGAAGCAGCAGTGTCACTCTTCCCTTCGCGTATATCAAGGGATCTGTGGCTTTCCCTCGAGGCTTTCCCCACAAGGCTTTCCCACGAGGCTTCCCCACAGGGCTGTTCCACGTGCCACCGTGTTGTGAGTAGATCCTTGGCTTGAAATTCGAATCAGTGCAGGGAAAACAGGTTTCCCTGGAATGGACTGAGAAATCAGGGGGACTCTGGGAATGGGGCCTGATCCTGGAGTTTCCCTCGTCTTTCCTGTGGAGAGCGCCTCCTCTTGAGATGCGACGGGAACGCCGGGAATTCTTTCCCGACCACGCAGGGAAAGGATCCCTCCTCTCGAGCTAGCAGGCGGAAACGGGGCCACTCTGGAATTAGGCGGGACTCTCGTGTTACTCATGAGTGGAGACCGGTATGTCGGGGAACTTCTTGAGTTGCAGCAAGGGTGTGAAGGACCCTTTGGAAGTTCCAGAGGTCGGGTGTGATTAGCCCCGAGATACCTCAGCGGAAATGGGACTCATCTCGGCCTGGAGGGGAGAAACTCCTGGATTTTCCCGAGTTGCGGCAGGTGCTCTCGACTTAGGACGGGGACCTCAGGGACCCGCTCTGGTGGCCACAGGAAAGGCCAGTCCCCATGCGAGTTGCACTGGGGCCTCTCGGGATTGCTCTCCCGTCGATGCCGGGGCCTAAGACCTTGTGTGGATTCGGTGCCGGAACCTGAGGATTCCTCTCCAGTGCTGACATGGATTTTGGGGTACTTCTGGAGTCCCCCCAGGGTGTCAGTACTCGTCTCCAGTGGGGCCATGACGTGCGCTTTCCTCCCGAGTTGAAGCAGCAGTGTCATGCTTCCCTTCGCGTGGATCAAGGGACCTGTGGCTTTCCCTCGAGGCTTTCCAACGAGGCTTTCCCACAGGGCTGTCCCACGTGCTACTGTGGTGTGAGTCGTTCCTCGGCGTGAAAGTCGAAGCAGTGCAGGGAATACAGGTTTCCCTGGAATGGACTGAGACATCTGGGGGACTCTCGGAATGGTTGCACGACCTGGAGCTCCTCTTGCCTTTGCTCTGGAGAGCACATCCTCTTGAGATGCGACGGGAACGCCGCGAATTCTTTTCCGACCACGCAGGGAAAGGATCAAACCTCTCGAGCTAAGAGGTGGAAACGGGGCTCCTCTGGATATAGGCGGGACTCTCGTGCTTCCTCTCGAGTGGAGACGGGTAAGTCGGGAACGTCTTGAGTTGCAGCAAGGGTGGACCCTTTGGAAGTTCCAGATGTTAGATGTGATTAGACTCAAGACGCCTCAGCGGAAAAGGGCCTCATCTCGCCGGGAGGGGAGAACCTCCTGGATATTCTCGAGTTGCGGCAGGTGCTCTCAACTTACGACGGGGAGACCTCAGGGACCGCTCTGCTGGCCTCAGGAAAGGCCAGTCCCCATGCGAGTTGCTCGGGGGCCTCTCCAGATTCCTCTCCCATCGATGCCGGGGCCTAAGACCTTGTGGGGATCGGTGCCGGAACCTGAGAATTCCTCTCCAGTGCTGACATGGATCCTGGGGTACTTCTGGAGTCTCCCCAGAGGAGTCAGTCCTCGTCTCGATTGGAGACATGCACGTGCGCTTTCCTCCCGAGTCTAGCAGCAGTGTAACGACTCCCTTCGGTGGATCAAGGGATCAGTGGCTTTCCCTCGAGGCTTTCCCCGAGGAGGCTTTCCCACAGGGCTGTCCCACGTGCCACGTGTTGTGAGTCGATCCTCTCGGCGAAAGTCGAGGCAGTGCAGGAGGTTTCCCTGGAATGGACTGAGACATCTGGGGAACTCTGGGAATGTGGCAGGACCCTGGAGTTCCTCTCGCCTTTTCCTGTGGAGAGCCTCCACTTGAGATGTGACGGGAATGCCGGGAATTTTTTCCCGACCACGCAGGGAAAGGATCCTCCCTCTCGAGCTAGCAGGCGGAAACGGGGCTCCTCTGGATGTGGGCGGGACTCTCGTGCTTCCTCTCGAGTGGAGACGGGTATGTCGGGGAACTTCTTGAGTTGCAGCAAGGGAGTGAAGGACCCTTTGGAAGTTCCAGATGTTAGATGTGATTAGCCTCAGATGCCTCAGCGGAAATGGGCCTCATCTCGCCTGGAGGGGAGAACCTCCTGGATTTTCTCGAGTTGCGGCAGGTGCTCTCACTTACGACGGGACCTCAGGGACCCTCTGGTGGCCTCAGGAAAGGCCAGTCCCCCATGCGAGTTGCTCGGGGGCCTCTCGGATTTCTCTCTTCGATGCGGGGCCTAAGACCTGTGTGGAGTCGTGTCGGAACCTGAGGATTCCTCTCCAGTGCTGACATGGATCTTGGGTACTTCTGGAGTCTCCCCAGGGGAGTCAGTCCTCGTCTCGAGTGGGGATGCACGTGCGCTTTCCCTCCCGAGCTGTAGCAGCAGTGTCACTTCCTTCGCGTGGATCAAGGGATCTGTGGCTTTCCCTCGAGGCTTTCCCACAGGCTTTCCCACGAGGCTTTCCCACAGGGCTGTCCCACGTGCCACCGTGTTGTGAGATCCTTGGCTTGAAA
>NW_017196586.1:0-20145 GCF_001704415.2 Capra hircus
AAGCTCATTGTAACCTAGTCTCTGTGCTAGTGTGAGAAAATGTGGATGACTTGCCCCAGGACACATAGCATATGGGTGGTGGGATCAGAAAAGATGCCATCCTGTCACAACCCATTTAATCAAGTACCCTGATTCTGCAGATATTCTGAAAATGCAGAGAAGGATGGGGTGCTGAGTGCTTTGGTCCCACATAGTATAGTTCCAGGCCCGAACCCTCACTCCAGAGACAAATGGTAGACAAGAGTGAGTCTGGGTTTTTTTCCCTGACTCAAAAATATGTGAGGTCTCTTCCAACAGCAACCAGTTCCCCAATATCCACTGAAATCTCAGGAGCCAATTCACTCTGACTCTAAATCCATAGAGGTGACCCAGACCACAGACATCAGGGGCTTGGTGCTTAAGGTCAGTCACACTTCAAGTGCCCAACCAAAAGTCCTTCTGTCCCTTACACCTGGGATCAACTCAGAGGTGTCATGACCAAACTCCATATTCAGAAACTTATTGGAACCTCTCACAGAGCTCAGGAAAGCCTTTACTTACTGTCGCCCAGTTATTTTAAAGCAAAATACCCAGAGACAGAGAAATTGTAGGGCAAATGGGTAGTTTACAGTTGCTGAGCTTCCAAACTCTCTCAGGACTCTCCTCCTCTCACAATCTCTTGATGCCTCATGTCCCCTGAGGCTCTCTGAACAAAGTATTTATGGATTTTAATTGAAGATTGGAGGTAGGAAACTTGATAGACTCATTGCCTATTGATTCTAAACTGAACTCTGCATCAGTAACCTCTCTTCTCCCCAGAGGAACTGAGAGATGATAGTTCTAACCCTCTAAACACCTGAAGGTATGTTCTGGAGTCCAGTCCCATCCAGATGCTATCTAGGTTCTATCCTAGACTTATCTCAGGACTTACAGATAGACAGTAATTCCCAAGAGTCTCAGGAAGCCTGGGCATGAACGAGGACAGAGAACAAAAGCGAATCTAGTGATTACACTACACTGATGTGTACACAGAAGGTGTGTCCAGGAAGGAAGAGCTGCAGTGATGGGGTCCCTCATCTGCTAGAGGTTAGTTGGGATACTTTTTGATTCAAAGCTGAACACATAGTAATACCTTTTGAGAGTCAAAAATTGTTCATGGAGTTAAAGTGCCCTCTTCCAGAAGAAATCCAGAGATGGTTGGCAGCTTTCATCCCACCCATGCAATCCAATCCCTTCCATGGACTCCCCTCATCCCCCACCTCCAGAGAGGAGAGATGAACCTGGGCTTGCCTGGGCCTTGTTGCTAGTTTCACACCCTGGTATACCAGCCATGAGGGTGCCAGGAGGACGAGAAGCGTTGCCAAAAATCAAAATTGGCTTATCTTCATGCCCTTGTAGGTGGACTCCAGAGGAAAGATGGCAGCTGACTGAGCTTCTCACACCCCAGTTCAGTGACTGGAAGAGAGTCAAGGAGGAGAGTGAGGAAGAGAAGGGCCTGGGGTCAGTACTGTACAGTATGTACTCCCCAGCTATCCATGGTCTTGCTTCAGCCTGATGGGGATAAATGTCCAGTATAAGTGTTTCTTAAACTTGACTTTGCTTGTGAGTCTCATGGAAACATGTTTTGTAGTTGTACAGGTGGAACTTAGTCCAATATGGTCACTCATGGAGGTTCCTAGCACCTAGAGCAGTGCATGGCAAGTGATGGACAATCAGTGAGTGGATGAGAGCAAATCACAGATGAATAAGTGAATAGCAGTGTATAAGCTCAGGTCCTCCTTTTCAGCCTCCTGTAGGGGTCATCACGTCTGGGCATCAATTTCCACCACCCCCTGCCCCAACACCCTCGCCTAGCTCAGAAGACCAGTGTGACAGACACGTTCCCTCAACCATAACCATAGCTTCTCTACTGGATGGAGACCTGCTCTTTACCTTGCTGTTCCCTGCAGGACCTTACCTAGGAAAGTGATGTCCTCCTGGGGCAGAAACCCTGTTTTCTGTTTCGAATAAGAGATAACGGAAGGGGGCAGAGGGAAAAGAGGGAGCTGAACACATCTCCACAGCCTGACTACCTGCCGTCCCTCACCTGGTTTCACAAACAGGAGAAATGCCTGTCTGAGTGGACTTCAGGGGACCTTAGAAAATTGTCCACATCCACCCACTTCCTCATCCTCTCTCCTCCAAGGGTCTTCTGGTCACATGACCTCATTTTTATGACCAGCTCTGCCTTTTACCATCTTTGTGTCTGCAGATGGAAATCTCCCAGAGTCCTCATGTCTTCAGGTGTCAGGTGAGGTCAGCGCTGCCCATATCAGGGGTTGCTATGAAAGGAACAGACACAGCAGACATATGTTCCTTCTCCCTGAGAAGTCAGAGTCCTTTGTAGTATTAATAATAATAGTATGAGCAATCATAACAGAAAAATGTTAATTCTTTTATATGTCAGACATTATCCAAGCACTTGACATATAATTACAGATTTAATTCTCAAAAAACCTTAAATAGGTGGCATAGGAAATATTAATAATTCCTCACGTTACGGAGGAGGAACCTGTTGCTACACAAAAGAAAGTAAGTTGGTTACAGTCATCGAGTGGAGAAAAAGGTTTTGAACCCAGGGATCTGGCTGCAGAATTTGTGCACATGCACTCTGCTGCATTGATAGTTGTTATCTACAGGGGAGGTGTGAGGGGTGACACACCCACAGTCCCTTCACTCACTCCTGTATATTCACTCCCAGGTGAAATCATGTAGCACTAGCCTCCCTCCAACTCAACTACACTCAGAAAAGCACTTCCACTCACAAACACATACATGCACACACAACACAGAGACACAAAGTGTGCTCCACTCCAGGTCAAGGAGAAGGGAGCTGGGTTCCATGCCCAGAAGCCCCAGGTGCAATCCAGCCAAATGTCAAGCAGGCACAGAGCTGGATGATGAGCTGAAGAAGACAGGAGGGGCTGCCTTCCAGGCAAAGACACCCTTTCCCTTGAGAAGGGCAGGAGCTCTCATTACTGAGCTGCCCCAGGACAGAAGGACATCAGCAGCCTGTAGCCTTGAGCAGCACTCAAGGCACTGTGAGTGTCTACTCTCTCCTGAGACATTCCACATGTGCCACTTTATTTAGCCTCATGTCACTGTTACAAAATCTGAGATTCTCATTCCCATTGTATCAAGGAGAAATCAGAGTCTCAGAGGTAAAACCACTTGCTCAGGAAACACAACTTGCAGATGGTAGAATGAGGATTCTAGTTCAGGAGACCTTCTGGCCCTGCCCCTATTTCTGCCTCAATCTGTCCACCTGAGGCCAGGGAGCAACAGAGACTCTCCCTAATAGCAGAAGCTCCTCTTTTCTTTGCCCCCCCACCTCTCATCTGTCTGTTTTTTTCTTCCCATGTCCTCCTCTCCTTGTCCTCCTCTAGTCCAAGTTAGAGGCTCGCAGATACATAAGCTACCTGATGGGCCAGTTCTCCCTCCATCTCCCCTGTCCCTGCTCATGTGTAAGGGTGGGCTGTAAATCCCTTGCAGCTTATACAGTTACATTGAAAAATCAGGGAGAGAATTTAAGGAAATAATCCCATTCACCATGGCAACAAAAAGAATAAAAACATTTAGGAACAATTTACCCAAAGAAGAAAAAGACCGGTATAGAAAAAACTACAAAACATTGATGAAAGAAATCTTAGATGACACAAACAGATGGAGATACATACCATGTTTTTGGATTGGAAGAATCAATATAGTGAAAATGACTTACTAGCAAAAGCAATCTATAGATTCAACACAATCCTCATCAAATTACCAATGATTTTTCACAGAACTAGAACAAGTAATTTCCCAAATTGTATGGAAACATAAAAGACCCCAAATCAACCTTCCCACTTCAGACTATACTACAAAGCTACAGTCATCAAAACAGTAATGCACTGGCACAAAGACAGAAATGTAGATCAATGGAACAAAATAGAAAGCCCAGAGATAAATCCATCCATCTATGGACCCCTTATCTTTGGCAAAGGAGGCAAAAATATACAGTCGAGGAAAGACAGTGCCTTGTACAAGTGGTGCTGGGAAAACTGATCAACTAGGGAATGATGCTGAAGCTGAAACTCCAGTACTTTGGCCACCTCCTGTGAAGAGTTGACTCATTGGAAAAGACTCTGATGCTGGGAGGGATTGGGGGCAGGAGGAGAAGGGGAAGACAGAGGATGAGATGGCTGGATGGCACCACCAACTCAATGGACGTGAGTCTGAGTGAACTCTGGGAGATGGTGATGGACAGGGAGGCCTGGTGTGCTGTGATTCATGGGGTCACAAAGAGTCGGACACGAATGAGCAACTGAACTGAACTGAACATGTGAAAGAATGAAACTAGAATACTTTCTAACACTGTACACAAAAGTAAACTCCAAATGAATTAAAGACCTAAATATAAGACCAGAAACTATAAAACTCTTAGAGGAAAACATAAGCAGAACACTCTCCAACATAAATCACAGCAAGATCCTATATGACCCACCTCCCTGAGTAATGAAAATAAACAAATGGGATCTAATTAAACTTAAAAGCCTTTGCACAATGAAGGAAACTATAAGCAAGGTGAAAAGACAGCCCTCAGAATGGGAGAAAATAATAGTAAATGAAACAGCTGACAAAGAATTAATCTGCAAAATATACAGGCAGCTCATGCAGCTCAACACCAGAAAAATCAACCCAATCAAAGAGCGGGCAAAAAGCCTAAACAGACATTTCTCCAAAGAAGACATACAGATGGCTAATAAACACTTGAAGAGATGTTCAACCTCACTCATTTTTAGAGAAATGCAAATCAAATCACAATGAGGTATCATCACAAACCGGGCAGAATGGTCTTCATCAAAAATCTAGAAACAATAACAGACACATATACCCCAATGTTCATTGCAGCACTATTTACAATAGCTAGGACATGGAAGCAACCTAAATGTCCATTGGCAGATGAATGGATAAGGAAGTTGTAGTACATATACACAATGGAATATTACTCAGATGTAAAAAGAAGCCCATCTGAGTCAGTTTTAATAAGGTGGATGAACCCCTAGCCTATTCTACAGAGTGAAGCAAGTCAGAAAGAGGAAGACAAATACTGTATATTAATACATATATATGGAATTTAGAAAGACAATACTGACGATCCTACATGCAGGGCAGCATAAGAGACACAGATGTAAAGAACAGACCTTTGTATTCTGGGAGAAGGCAATGGAGGGATGATTTGAGAGAATAACATTAAAACATGTAGAAGGCCATATGTAAAACACATGACCAGTGTAAATTGATGCATTAAGCAGGGCATAAAAAGACAGTGCTCTAGAACAACTCGGGTGGGCACATTAGGGAGGGAGGTGGGAGGGGTGTTCAGGGAGACACATATATTCCTCTGGCCAATTCAAATTGATGTATGTCAAAAACCAACACAATATTATAAAGTAATTACCTCCAATCAAATTAAACATACAATCAAAAAATGTCCTGGCTCCTTCAGGTCTCTTTAGAGAAATTACAGGACAGGAACAAAACCATGATTGCATTCTGGATGAAGACAAGTCATCTAACCCTCCGGGACCCCAGATCATATCTGTTTCTGTTCCTCAGTATCTCCTTCTGAAGAATGACAATTTGGATTTCCTGCTATCTAAGGCCATATTCTGAAATGGATGGAATGCACCTAGGGCAAACAGAAGATGTTTAGACATTTGAGATGCTGTACCCTCTGTGAGGTATGTTCATATCTGAGTAATGGGTGACCATTTTCTCACTATATGATGATAAAAGAGCACCTCATTTTGAGAGCACATAGTATATTTGGCACTAGTAGTAAAGAACTGGTCAGTCAATGAAGAAGACATAAGAAACGTGAGTTCAATCCCTGGGTCTCAGATTTCATATAAAAAAAATTCTAACAATGCTTCTAAAAGTAAACACTGGCATCACAGTCCTGCGATTTAACAAGGCCATGGGTCTCGCACTTGAGTGAGCATCAGAATCCCTTACTTATTTGATCAAACACAAATTACAGATCTCTACCACCAGAGTGCTAACTCAGTAGCATAGGGTGGGCCCAGAGTATCTGCATCAACAAGGTTTCCAAGGCATAGATGGTGCTGCTCAAGGGAAAACACTTCAAAAAGCTAGAATTAAGAAAAAGGAGAGCAGCTGTCTTCTCAGGGGGAAACTGTTCTGTCCAGTATCCATTATTTCCACCATTTCTTATTGACCCCGTGCCTCCACCTCCACCCCGAATACTTCCATTCACATCACTCACTTGTCCTGGAGGAGACTTAAAATTGTGACCTGTGAGTGGGCTCAGAATAATTGTTGGTAAAAAGATAGCTTGCTCTTCTTTAACAATTTTATCACTAAAGTATTATTCCTTTTATAGAGGTGAAGATACTGAACTTCAGCTACAGAAAAGTGACTTGATGGAAGAGAAACAGCTGAATATTAGGGAGAAGACGCTTGCCTGTTAATCAAGGGTCCCTAGATATTTCAACATCACTAATCAAAAAGCATACAAACACTGTCCAAGCAAGTCTATTTGATAGTAACACAGATGATGCAGCAATGACTTTGGACATGACTTCATGGGTGTCAACCACATTTATGAGAATAGGAGTTGGGTGCCAGCATTTCCCTGCAGTACTCAGGCAGGCCAAGGTCCAAAGGCTCTCAAAGTGCAGGTGGGGTGGAAGATTCAGGTGAGTATGCATTGAGGAAGAAGATTCCAGCAAGATTACAACATGCGAATCATGAATTCACATCCCAAGCTCTATAGTCACTCCAGTCATGAGGAGATTTTCTCCTGCATTCTTTTCTTCCTTCCTCCAGTATTTATGGGCTGTACCTTTTGTGCCAGGAGTTATGCAAGTTCTAGGTATAAAGGGAAGACTTTCTCTCATGGTGCTTAGAGCCAACTGGAAGACTTTCTCTCATGGTGCTTAGAGCCAACTGGAAGAGACTGAAGTAAAGCAATTAGATCCATACAGGGAAGGGAAGAGGTAGATTTCACTGAGAAGGGTAATGTTGAAAGGCAGAAGTGAAGTGAAGTGAAGTGAAGTCGCTCAGTCGTGTCCAACTCTCTGCGACCCCATGGACTGTAGCCTACCAGGCTCCTTGGTCCATGGGACTTTCCAGGCAACAGTACTGGAGTGGGTTGCCATTTCCTTCTCCATGAAAGTCAGAGGGAAAGGCTAAATATGATCACAAGAAGCCAGAACTCAGCCCTGACTGGGTGCTCCTTAGACTTCAACATCTCAGGGAAGCCCAGTTCCCATGGCCTCTTCAAAAGGAGAGGAACTTGCAGATTGAATCTCTGAAGCCCCAGACCTGGACAAGGTATCCCTGGACAAGACCTAGACTATCCTAGAGGTGAGCAACCACAGTGCTCTCAGGATCACAATGACCACCAAGAAGGCAGTGAATTTTCCAAGCCCAGGTAGGGTGCTTAGGAGCACTACAGACCTCCTCTATGGGAAATTGACTTACTCTTCCCATCTGAGAAATGGGAGCATGAGAGTAACCTCAGATTATCACGATGGTGCTTCTGGGGATAATGTATTGCCAATCTGGTCCCTGGGGATGCATGCTCGGTCCATAATTTCAAAGGTTACTGCAGCTACTTCCCCTGGGAGGGAGAAATGAAAATACTCACTGCAGGTGATTTTGAGGAGATTGTGGCCTCCTGAGCTCCACCTCTTTCTCCAGCCTTCCCCTATCAATGCCCTGCTTGCTGTCTTACCCAGGATGGGATAACACCAGCGGGAGTCTTAACACAGCCTGGACCCAGTAGAAGTCTTTTTTCTCAACATTTTAGCTACCATATAAAAAGATCTCTGAGAACCTGGGCTTGGCAGTGTACCTGTCTGCTTGTTTTAGCCTTGCAGGAACCTATATATGGAGGCTCCAGGCAGAGAAGTCAAGCCACGGAAATCAGGTCTGTAGGGATGAAAGTAATTCAGTCAAAAAGGTAGATGGTCATCACAGCTGGGTCTAAAAGGTGAACAATTGAATATACCAGCTTGTTTGCAAGAACATGATAGGAGTGCAAAGATGGGAATGTGAAAAGACCATTTGATGCTTTGTAGGGGCATTATTTGGAGAAGGCAATGGCAACCCACTCTAGTACTCTTGCCTGGCAAAACCCATGGATGGAGGAGCCTGGTAGGCTGCAGTCCATGGGGTCACTAGGAGTCAGACACGACTGAACGACTTCATTTCACTTTTCACTTTCATGCATTAGAGAAGGAAATGGCAACCCACTCCAGTGTTCTTGCCTGGAGAGTCCCAGGGATGGGGGAGCCTGGTGAGCTGCCATCTATGGGGTCGCACAGAGTCAGACACGACTGAAGTGACTTAGCAGCAGCAGCAGCAGCAGGGCATTATTTGAATGCAGAGTTCCAAAGAATACCAAGGAGAGATAAGAAAGCATTCCTCAGCGATCAGTGCAAAGAAGAGGAAAACAACAGAATGGGAAATACTAGAGATCTCTTCAAGAAAATTAGAGATACCAAGGGAACATTTCGTGCAATAATGGGCTCAATAAAGGACAGAAATGGTATGGACCTAACAGAAGCAGAAGATATTAAAAAGAGGTGGCAAGAATACACAGAAGAACAGTACAAAAAAGATCTTCATGACCCAGATAATCACGATGGTGTGATCATTCACACTCACCTAGAGCCATATATCCTGGAATGTGGAGTCAAGTGGGCCTTAGGAAGTATCACTACATACAAAGCTAGTGGAGGTGATGGAATTCCAGTTGACCTACTTCAAATCCTAAAAAATGATGCTGTGAAAGTGCTGCACTCAATATGCTAGCAAATTTGGAAAACTCAGCAGTGGCCACAGGACTGGAAAAAGTCAGTTTTCATTCCAATCCCAATGAAAGGCAATGCCAAAGAATGCTCAAACTACCACACAATTGCACTCATCTCACATGCTAGCAAAGTAATGCTTAAAATTCTCCAAGCCAGGCTTCAGCAAAACATGAACCATGAACTTCCAGATGTTTAAGCTGGCTTTAGAAAAGGCAGGAGAACCAGAAATCAAATTGCCAACATCCACTGGATCATGGAAAAAGCAAGAGAGTTCCAGAAAAACATCTATTTCTGCTTTATTGACTATACCAAAGCCCTTGACAGTGTGGATCACAAGAAACTGTGGAAAATTCTGAAAGAGATGGGAATACCAGACCACCTAACTTGCCTCTTAAGAAATCCGTATGCAGGTCAGGAAGCAATAGTTAGAACTGGACATGGAACAACAGACTGGTTCCAAATAGGAAAAGGAGTACGTCAAGGCTGTATATTGTCACCCCTGCTTATTTGACTTTTATGCAGAGTACATGATGAGAAATGCTGAGCTGGAGGAAGCAAAAGCTGGAATCAAAATTTCTGGGAGAAATATCAGTCACCTCTGATATGCAGATGACACCACCCTTATGGCAGAAAGTGAAGAGGAACTAAAAAGCCTCTTGATGAAAGTGAAAGAGGAGAGTGAAAAAGTTGGCTTAAAGCTCAACATTCAGAAAACGAAGATCATGGCATCTGGTCCCAAAACTTCATGGCAAATAGATGGGGAACAGTGGAAACAGTGGCTGACTTTATTTTTCTGGGCTCCAAAATCACTGCCGATGGTGATTGCAGCCATGAAATTAAAAGACGTTTATTCCTTGGAAGGAAAGTTATGACCAACCTAGACAGCATATTAAAAAGCAGAGACATTACTTTGCCAACAAAGGTCCATCTCACCAAGGCTATGGTTTTTCCAGTAGTCATGTATGCATGTGAGAGTTGGACTATAAAGAAAGCTGAGCACAGAATTCATGCTTTGGCACTGTAGTGTTTGAGAAGACTGTTGAGAGTCCCTTGGACTGCAAGGAGATCCGACCAGTCCATCCTAAAGGAGATCAGTCCTGGGTGTTCATTGGAAGGACTGATTTGAAGCTGAAACTCCAATACTTTGCCATCTGATGAGAAGAGCTGACTCATTTGAAAAGACCCTGATACTGGGAAAGATTGAGGGCAGGAAGAGACGGGGAATACAGAGGATGAGGTGGTTGGATGGCATCACCAACTCAATGGATATGGGTTTGGGTAGACTCCAGGAGTTGGTGATGGACAGGGAGGCCTGCCAAGCTGTGGTTCATGGGGTCACAAAGAGTCAGACATAAATGAGCAACTGAACTGAACTGAACTGAGGCCATTTTTATTAATGTTGTTAGGCTTCAGATCAACAGTTATTATTACATATAATTACATATCATTCAGTTCAGTTCAGTTCAGTCGCTCAGTCGTGTCCGACTCTGTGACCCCATGAATCGCAGCACACCAGGCCTCCTGTCCATCACCATCTCCTGGAGTTTCACTCAGATTCACGTCCATCGAGTCCGTGATGCCATCCAGCCATCTCATCCTCTGTCGTCCCCTTCTCCTCCTGCCTCAAATCCCTCCCAGCATCAGAGTCTTTTCCAATGAGTCAACTCTTCGCATGAGGTGGCCAAAGTACTGGAGTTTCAGCTTTAGCATCATTCCTTCCAAAGAAATCCCAGGGCTGATCTCCTTCAGAATGGACTGGTTGGATCTCCTTGCAGTCCGAGGGACTCTCAAGAGTCTTCGCCAACACCACAGTTCAAAAGCATCAATTCTTCGGCACTCAGCCTTCTTCACAGTCCAACTCTCACATCCATACATGACCACAGGAAAAACCATAGCCTGGACTAGATGGACCTTAGTCGGCAAAGTAATGTCTCTGCTTTTGAATATACTATCTAGGTTGGTCATAACTTTTCTTCCAAGGAGAAAGCGTCTTTTAATTTCATGGCTGCAGTCACCATCTGCAGTGATTTTGGAGCCCCAAAAAATAAAGTCTGACACTGTTTCTACTGTTTCCCCATCTATTTCCCATGAAGTGATGGGACCGGATGCCATGATCTTCGTTTTCTGAATGTTGAGCTTTAAGCCAACTTTTTCACTCTCCTCTTTCACTTTCATCAAGAGGCTTTTGAGTTCCTCTTCACTTTCTGCCATAAGGGTGGTGTCATCTGCATATCAGAGGTGACTGATATTTCTCCCAGAAATTTTGATTCCAGCTTTTGCTTCCTCCAGCTCAGCATTTCTCATCATGTACTCTGCATAAAAGTCAAATAAGCAGGGTGACAATATACAGCCTTGACGTACTCCTTTTCCTATTTGGAACCAGTCTGTTGTTCCATGTCCAGTTCTAACTGTTGCTTCCTGACCTGCATACGGATTTCTTAAGAGGCAAGTTAGGTGGTCTGGTATTCCCATCTCTTTCAGAATTTTCCACAGTTTCTTGTGATCCACACTGTCAAGGGCTTTGGCATAGTGAATAAAGCAGAAATAGATGTTTTTCTGGAACTCTCTTGCTTTTTCCATGATCCAGAATATTTATACGTGAATTGGCATGATGCCACTGATTAGCTGCAAACAGAGCAAGAATAAATAATCAGTTCAGTACAGTTCAGTCACTCATGGTTCCGACTCTTTGTCACCCTATGGACTGCAGCACACCAGGCTTTCCTGTCCATCACCAACTCCTGGAGCCTATTAAAACTCATGTGCATTGAGTCGGTGATTCCATCAAACGATCTCATCCTCTGTCGTCCCCTTCTCTTCCCGCCTGCAATCTTTCCCAGCATCAGAGCCTTTTCAAATAAGTCAATTCTTCATATCAGGGGGCCAAAGTACTGGAGTTTCAGCTTTAGCATCAGTCCTTCCAGTGAATACTCAGGATTGATCTCCTTTAGGATGGACTGTTTGAATCTCCTTGCAGTCCAAGGGACTCTCAAGAGGCATCTCCAACACCACGGTTCAAACCTATCATTTCTTTGATGCTCAGCTTTCTTTATATTTCAACGCTCACATCTATGCATGACTACTTGAAAAACCATGACTTTGACTAGATGGACCTTTGTTGGCAAAGTAATGTCTCTGCTTTTAACAAGCTGTCTAGTTTGGACATAACTTTCCTTCCAGGAAGCAACTGTCTTTTAATTTCATGGCTGCAGTCACTGTCTGCAATAATTTTGGAGCCCAAATAAAAAGTCTCTCACTGTTTCCACTGTTTCCCCATTTATTTGCCATGAAGTGATGGGACCGGATATCATGATCTTAGTGTTCTGAATGTTGAGTTTGAAGCCAACTTTTTCACTCTCCTCTTTCACTTTCATCAAGAGCCTCAGGTTCTTCTTCACTTTCTGCCATAAGGGTGCTGTCATCTGCATATCTGAGGTTATTGAAATTCCTCCCAACAATCTTGATTCCAGCTTGTGCTTCATCTAGTCTGGCATTTTGTATGATGTACTCTGTGCATAAGTTAAATAAGCAGGCTGACAATATACAGCCTCGATATACTCCTTTCCTGATTTGGAACCAATTTGTTGTTCAATGTCCAGTTCTAACTGTTGCTTCTTAACCTGCATACAGATTTCTCAGAGGCAGGTCAGGTGGTCCATCTCTTTCAGAATTCTCCAGTTTGTTGTGATCCACACAGTCAAAGGCTTTGGCATAGCAATGAGGCAGAAATAGACGTTTCTTGCCTTTTTGATGACCTGGTGAATGTTGGCAATTTGATCTCTGGTTCCTCTGCCTTTTCTAAATCCAGCTTGAACATCTAGAAGCTCATGGTGAGAGGGTAACAGGCAGGAAGGTCAGGGATCTCCAAACGGAGGAAATAGCCTGCAATTTTCAGACACTTTTATCTCTCTTAAGTGTCAGGAGGAAACAAACTAGTGATTTTTTTTTTTCCTTCTCTATACAAATTTAAAAGGAGGTTTCTCTTAAAATACTGTGTTGCCATAATGACACCTGGTTTCACCTGAAGTTAACTATTCTCAAACCTTGAGATAACCAATGCATTTTTAATGGAAATGTTTGTCTTAAGCTATGCTAATGTGCTATGCATTTACCCCAAACTCTGTCTTCAAGTCGCGTTCCGCCTAATGGCTCAGAACCTACTTGACAAACCGGTATGTTATACTCAGATATTGTTCCCCTAATCTATGTAAACGAAACTATTTCTATGCTGATCTGCCCTTTTTCAAGATTCAAGTTAATCATTTTATGGCCCAGGATGAACCATTTGGTGCCAAGATTATCCCAAAATGCATCTTATGGGTGAGGGGCCTGGTACCATTCTGAGTTTTAAGACATTCCTTTCTTTCATTAACAGACTGCTGGTGACTATATAACATGCAGCTGAAGACTAGCAGGAGGGTACTCTTTCTGCCCCCTTCTGATGCCTATGTCAGAAGCTTTCTCTATCTTCTTTATACTTTAATAAAACTTTATTATGCAAAAGCTCTGAGCAATCAAGCCTCGTCTCTGGCCCTGGATTGACTTCTCCTCTGGGGGCCAAGAATCCCAGCATCTTTGCGTGATTCAAAAACAATCTTTCAATGGTTCACATACTGTTGAAGACTGGCTTGAAACATTTTGAGGATTAATTTGCTAGTGTGTGAGATGAGTGCAATTGTGCAGTAGTTTGAGCATTCTTTGGCATTGCCTTTCTTAGGGATTCAAATGAAAACTGACCTTTTCCAATCCTGTGGCCACTGCTGAGTTTTTCCAAAATTTGCTGGCATATTGGGTGCAGCACTTTCACAGCATCATCTTTTAGGATTTAAAATAGCTCAACTGGAATTCCATCACCTCCACTAGCTTTGCTTGTAGTGGTGCTTCCTAGGGCCCTCTTGACTTCACATTCCAGAATGTCTGCTTCTAGATATGTGATCACACCATCCTTAGTATCTGGGATGAAGGATACATATTAAGAGTATTCTCCATATGTTGATCATGACTGGAGCTGGACAATGATCCAGGGGTTTATAATATTATTTTCTGTACATGTGTTTGCTTGAAAGCTTCCACTATTAAAAAGAATGTGTGAAGGCATCATGAGTTAATGGAGAAAGGCATGGAAGAAAACCCATCATTGCGTTCACTTTGTTTAGGTCATGGGCACTGGAATAGAGGAATATTGAGGGAATACTGATACGTTGACCTACCTGTGAAAATGACATCACTCAGTTGTGTCTGACTGTTTGCAGCCATGGACTGTACAGTCCATGGAATTCTGCAGGCCAGAATACTGGAATGGATAGCTGTTTCCTTCTCTAAGGGATCTTTCCAACCCAGGGATCGAACCCAGGTCTCTCACATTGCAGGCAAATTCTTTACTAGCTGAGCCACCAGAAGCCATCAGAAATACTAATTTAGTATTCTTCCTGTTCCTGGACCAAAGCTCCTATAACCATTGGATTTCCTAAGAGATGACAGCACCAATGGGACCTTTAACCATGCGAGTGAAGTAACAAGCAAAGCCTCAATCAAACCATAGAATGGAGGTTGGTTGTCTGGATAACCAACACTTAATTAGGGGGTGGAGTTTTAACTTCCACCTTTGCCTTTTCCCTGCCCCCATACCTCAAGGAGAGGTGAGGGTTTGAAAGGTAAATCCATCACAAATGCCTAAAATTTAATGAACTGTGATTTGTCGTGAAGCCTCCATAGAAACCTGAACAGAGCATATTATTCATGGTATTCTAAGGAACTGTGATCAATCCAAGCAAAAATATGGGTATACTCCATCATGGCTCACTTGGGCCAGTGCAGCAGCCTGCCCAGAGGCCTCCGACTCTGTCTTTGCCCACTAGAGACCACTCTCCACACTGCAGCTGCAAGAATCGTGTTTCAAAGTGAATTCTATCCCATGGGTCCCATGACCAATATCTCATTTACTGAGAGTCAGATTCTGATTTTTAGAGTTTTACAAAGATCTTCATGATCTGTCCCCGTGGCCTCTCTATCTCATCCTTTTCCATTCCCCTCCCTGTCAACCCACTCAGTTCCGGTCACCCTGGGCCTGTCTGCTGCTCAATCACATGGGCACGTTTTTGGGAGCCTTTGCTCAAGGCCTCCTTATCACAGTGCCGCGGCCAGCACAAGCAAGAGTCGCACCTGCACAGGGAGAGAACGGAGCGTCCCCGCTAAGAAAATAAGAGAGAGACAAAAGATGGGGTTGAGAGGATCAGACCAAAATGGCTGATACCTTGCTTTATTGTGCTGCAGCATATATAGGATAAAATACGTGATTTCTGACCTTTACAAGATTGTTTTTCATCTCCAGATACAATCACCAGACCCGTACCATTGTATTCAGATCACAATAAGCTAATCTATCTTCTATGACATGTTGCCGAAACCAAACATCTTGGAGCCTTGAGGGCTATAAAAATTCTTGAGGGTGGCGGGACAGGGAGCTTAGGCACATGTCCTAGGGCTCTGCATAACGCCGAGCAGCTCCCAAGACTTAACCCTTCACGGGCAGTCCCCCGCAGCTCCCCTCTCTTTATTTTTTAAAAGCTCCATAAGATGTCGGTGTTGCAACATGTTTTTATGTATTAAAACTCTCATCTGTAGAAATTCTTTAACAATACTACGAATAAGACAAGGAGTTAGACAAATTATGATAAGCACAACAGTCAGAACCGTGCCCACAGCAATTATACTTCGCCACAGTGAATGAAGGCTAGGAAAGTTAGAAAATAAATTTTGTAAAAAATTATTGACAGTTTCAGCTATATTCAAAGTAGCTTTTGGAGCATTTTCGATGTCAAGAATTTCATTATGCAATTGTAAAAGATCTAAAGAAACATTAGTATTAAACCAAATTCCTTGTAGATGTTTTTTCACCTTATCCCACGGAAAATCAGATGTATTGTAAGGCTTTTTTGTAACACAAATCCATTTATAATTAGCATGGCATTGAATTTTCATGCGAAAATTAATACTCTGAACTTGGTCTCCTAGAACTCTAACTACATCAAATAAAGCTGATAATCTATCTTCTATCTTTTTATCTATATCTTCTTGAGTTCCCATTACTTTAGTAACATTATATGACAAGGAATCTACAGTATGAGCAGCTTGAATGGATTGTGCTAAGGATACAGAAGCAGTAACAGCAGTTGCTATAAGGGTGATTAAAGATACTATACCCAGAATAATCAGGCTCACACTTCTTTCCTTGCGGCTAAGAGCCGTGTTAATGCGTTGTAGCAATTCTAAAGCAGTCTCATCATACCATTCTTCAGTTATTTCAACAGGTAACATTACAAAAGCAGGTTGTTTTACTATTATAACTTGTTCTCCTTTAGCAACACCTCTTATGCAATTAGTAAGTATGCAATTAGAACAATTTAAATGATAAATATTCAATGACAGTGTTATTTTCTATATGGCCTTGTATCAACATAAACGGGTAAGGGACACAAGCTCGAGGATATAAAAACCCCGTAACTCCTACATTTCCATATTTACTCCCACTAATATTGGGTTGTAAATATAGACTATTGCCATGACCAAAAGCAGCCAAAAGTTTCCACAGTTCAGTTTGAAATATAGGAGCAGTGTTTACAGAGAGAATGGGTGGATGCTGTCCTCGATATTCGGGGAAATCAGGTTTTCCCCCAGGTGCCCAGTCCCATAAAAGGATGGCATTGGCATTGTTGATGTTGTACACTGATGCGACCCGTGTTCGACATAAAGTCCAAGGAATGTCTATTCCTATGCCGATGCTTAGACGTTTGCCGCAAAACGGAATGTCGAGAGGTCCAGTTCCGTTACGGTATGATCTTTTTTCCGGTTTTTTCATCAATGCCAGAAATAGTCACTCGAGGATAGGATATATCAGCTGACACCTGTATACAGTGAGGATGTTGTGATTGATAAGAAAAGCACATAGGATATTGTGTAGTAAGACCATAAAAGGAAATATTGGCTTGCTGAGGAGAAATGTGAATATCTGATTTTCCTCCTAAAAGACTTGTATCATTGACATATACAGGTACTATTTCTTTATCCCATCCTAAGGATTGAATCATGGGTGGATCGGGAATGTATGCCCAAAAAGCCGCAGCCTCCCCGTTTTGTATCCGCTGTAACAATAATAATAACATGATCAGTATATTAATAGGTGTCACTGGAGGTTGTACATGAGCCTCATTCCAAGCATGTCGCATCAACGCCTCAATCTGCCTCTGGGTAGGCAGCTCACTCGTGGGCTCGCTCAGTGTCATGCGATGCATCTGATGTGTCAGGGAGTTCCTCCGCCGCGCGTACCAGCCTTTCCAGTATCCAACGCGGCGCTTTGGCATCCTGTGGAAAAACACAAACATGCCCTCGTCCCCATATTAGTACAGGGTCTGGCCCATACCACAGATTGGTAAGTGGATCCTTCCATCGTACAAGTGGTTTTTTGGCATGAGGATCGTTCTCCCCAAAAACGCTGGGCTGCTGAATTGCCTTCTGCGTCTAAAGTTAAAAAATTTAGAACATAAAGAGCATGATTCAAGGCATTATGTGGTGAGGGGCTATACAAGTCATTCCCCTTTTTCTGTTTTAATAGTTGATGTTTGAGACGCTGATGAGCTCGTTCCACAATACCTTGGCCCTGTGGGTTATATGGAATTCCTGTTTTATGATGAATTTGAAAAGAAAGACAAAAACGTTGAAAAGAACGGCTAGTATAACCAGGTCCATTATCTGTTTTAAGGGTTTGTGGGATTCCTGAAATAGAAAAGCAAAACAGCAAATGTTGAATGCTTCCCCGCAGTGGTGACTCAGAGATCCGAATGTACTAAACTCGTGCTGTCTTCTCTGTGTGTGTTTTTAAACCAACACACCCTACAGATTCTTAAGTTTCTCTAAGTAAATGTGTAACTCACGATCCATTTGCAAACTAAATATTTTCGGTGGCGACCTACCATCCATTCCCCCCTTTAACCTGCTCTTGGTGAAATCGAAATGGTTTGAGACTAAAATAGTCGAAGAAAACCCAACTGCCAGACTACTTTTGGCTCCCGAGTGATTCTGGTGACAGCATCATCCAAAGCGTTTTCAAAGGGCCCACGAGTCCTAGCAAGGCGGCCTTGCCGTGTGGCCCTGTTGAGTTGCTTTGATCACATGACTTGTTCATACGTGGCTGGTCCATAGCTTGGAGCAGATTTAACACACAAATCCCCGACGCCTGTGGAAGAGCCACTTTTCCAGCCCCTCCTGGACCTCCCGTCTCTGCGGGTGCCTCTCACGGAGGGTGGCGCCCAACACGTGCCTGAGTAAGGTGGTGCCGCTGCCATAGCCTTGTGTGGGTGTTGGCACTTGACCGATTGCTTGTTACTGTTCAAGGAATACTTCTGTCTCTCCTGCAAGATTTGATTAGGGAGTGTGAAGCCAGAGTCCCTGTGAACGTCAGGATTTGATGTCTCTCGTGGAAACTGTGGACGTAGGAAGTGCCACATGGCTCGTCGTGACCCTTCTAAGAACTCCTAGGAAGGTTCTGAATGTCTCTGCCTCCCAGGAGGGGGCAGGAGGACTGCAGGAACTCTCCCAGGTCGGGTGTCAGGGACCTGGGACACCCCGCGGCCCCGCAGCTGAGCCCAGACTGGAAGCAGCAGCAGGTGGCGGCGCATGCCCTGTTTGGTCTGCCTCCGGGAGGCCGCCCATCTCCTGTGTGCAGAGGGGATCGACTCAGCCTCCAGACCAAGGCAGGCAGGGTTGCAGTCGGCCACGTCCCTGGTGTCCTGATTCACACCATCCTGGGTTATGAAGCCTTTATACCGACGCCCTTGGAAATCAGCTGCCGTAGGCCTAGGCTCCCTCAAGGTCGGTAACCTGTACGTCCTTCAGCATCAGTCAATCCTCGTGGTAACACCCTTCGCCCCACGTTGGGCGCCACCTGCCGCGGCCAGCACAAGCAAGAGTCGCACCTGCACAGGGAGAGAACGGAGCGTCCCCGCTAAGAAAATAAGAGAGAGACAAAAGATGGGGTTGAGAGGATCAGACCAAAATGGCTGATACCTTGCTTTATTGTGCTGCAGCATATATAGGATAAAATACGTGATTTCTGACCTTTACAAGATTGTTTTTCATCTCCAGATACAATCACCAGACCCGTACCATTGTATTCAGATCACAATAAGCTAATCTATCTTCTATGACATGTTGCCGAAACCAAACATCTTGGAGCCTTGAGGGCTATAAAAATTCTTGAGGGTGGCGGGACAGGGAGCTTAGGCACATGTCCTAGGGCTCTGCATAACGCCGAGCAGCTCCCAAGACTTAACCCTTCACGGGCAGTCCCCCGCATCACAGAGCATTTTCCTGGCCCTCATTGGCCCTCTTATCCCCATCAATCTCTTTCTTCACAACACTCATCACGACCTGGTATAGGATTTTCCCTTGTCTTTATTGTGTGTCTCCCTCCTAGAAGGATAATATTTTACTATATAATTTTTTTTACAGCTGTTTCCCTACACAAAAAAACTATGCCCTCAGAACCAAAAAGGATACATTTTGATAAAATTTTCTAAGTAAATGACTTTCCTAGTTCATACTCATGCTTTGTGACTTGTCATTGAAGAGAGTGGATAGAGTGAAATTCTTGTTAGTCTGTATGATGATGAGGCCCATCTATAAAATTATGAGTGTAACTCTCATCTACATCATTATAAGAAAATGAAATATAGTTTGATAGGGGAATAAGAGGAAAGGCATTGTGTCTTGACTAATATTATACCAGCCTGGGAAAAACAGTCTTGGCCGCCAAGAGAAAACTCAAGGAAGTACTGAATTTCTTGCTTGACCTGCAATTGCCTCTGAAGGGAATATGTTCAGCTGCCACTCACTCTCTCATTAATTTCACGGACAGAGAAATGATCATTATTTGACACATATGTATTCTTGGAAGTGTCATGAAAAAATGTAGGTAGGTCGACAAATCTTTCAGACTAAAACCTTTGGTGGAAAACAGACATCACTGACCACAAATGTGTAAATTCTTTGTACTCATGACTGGTAATCCTTTCAGAAAACTCTAGAAACATGGCTTCCTGCTCTCATAAAAAAGCTGCAGATGGAACTAGGACACAAAGCATATAGGGAATAAGATCAGGATAAGAAAAACACAAGTCTGTCACAATCCATTTAAATAAATACGAATTCTGACAGGAATTCTGAAAATGCCAAGAAGTGGTCAGGGTATGTTTCTTTTTTAAATTAATTAGATTCTAATTACTTTACAATATTGTAGTGGTTTTTGCCA